>NC_031999.1:42820975-42976616 GCF_001879085.1 Nicotiana attenuata
TGTTGAGTTCTACCTGCTTAGTTTAGGTCGCTTCTTCTTCCTTAATGTCAACAATTGAGTCCAATAAAATTGTAATTCAGAGCAGGGCGAGTGTTTATGTATTGATCTGAAAATATGATAGTTGTAACTCATGTCTAAACGTGTACATATTATTCGTGTGTTATCATACTGTAATTTAAAAATGCTGGGCGAGAACTTGATTTGTCAAATGTTTGTTGAACTTAGTTTATTTGCTTCACAAACTTGGGCCTAAGCTGGCCCTGTCGCACCAATACTGCTTTGTAAATACACAGGCCCGCCTTAAGCCATTCAATTCCGCTGGACTGAGGGCACGCGCAGACCTGGCCCAGGTCCTTGTTTAAGTGAAGTCCAACATTCAAAAATCCCACCTCACCTATTTAAACTGGGAGTGGGGGCTTGAGCTTCTTTTGGAATACTTTCAAATAATAATGGGCTTGCTAACCAATTAACTAGGATTTAGAGACGGTGCTTAATAGCAAATCATAGTCTTCTTTAGATTGGCCTTTAAACTAAAACGAGATGAGCCTCGCTAAACAAAACAAACAAATGGCAGGGCCCTCGATAAATGCTTATGTTAAAAATACTTAGACTTCGGGATGGGCCGTTTAGTGAATTTCACGGCCTTTCCCAAAGATAATAACACGTTAGTCGCTTTAGGCGCGTTTATAATAATACTACTTTCCTAAACTCGGGTGCACATTTATGTGACCAAAATCCAAATTCCAACGGAGTCGAAATGTGTTGACAACCACGGGTGCACTGGTGTGACGTGGTTCGAGATACATTTTCACGACGTTGCAATTCTTATTGAAATAACAATAAAAGCAGTTTGCTAATAAATGGCACCTAAGTTAGAACATGTTTTGGAATCAGATAAAATCAAATATGACAATTAAGCGACCGTGCTAGAACCACGGAACCCGGGAATGCCTAACACCTTCTCCCGGGTTAACAGAATTCCTTACCTGGATTTCTGGTTCGCGGACTGATAACAGAATCATAATTTCCTCGGGTCGGGATTCAACTGGTGACTTGGGACACCCTTAATCTCCCAAGTGGCGACTCTGAAATCTTAATAATAAATCCTGTTTCGATTGTCCTTTAAGTGGAAAAACTCCTTTATGCCCTGTCGGGTATAGGTAAAAGGAGGTGTGACAATTCATTTTGTGTATATTCTACTAGTTGCCCGTAGCTTGTGACACCAGGTTCTGGCACACACAGTAGTAGACGTTATTTTGGGTTGTAAAAACTATCTTTACATTTTATCGATCCTTACTGGTTTATGACTTTAATTGGGGAAAAAATCTATTATAATGGTTTTTGGTAAGGGTAACATGAGAATTTAATTATACTTCCACGTTGGCTGGCCTGACAAATGGTGTCGGGCGCCATCATGACCTATTATGGAAAATGGGTCGTGACATTATTGATGATCGATGTGGCCTCATTGGTCTGAGATATAAATTGCTAAAATATGAAAATAAATTGGAAATCTCCTGCAAACAAAAAGAATTATTTACCTGCTTCATGTTATTGAGTTTATAGTCGTCTTATAAAAACCATAATTTATCATATTATCGATATATTATTGTTGGCCATAGTAAGTGTCGGAGTTGACCTCTCATCACTACTTCTTCGAGATTAGACTGGATACTTACTGGGTACGCGTTGTTTTCGTACTCATACTACACTTGCTGTACATTCTGTTGTATAAGAACATGCATGGCTAGTGGTCTAGTGGACGCAGCGGCATGGTTGACAACAGAATTTAGGTGAGCTGCATCTTATGTACGATCATCAGCCAGCAGAGTCTCCTTCAGAGTATTTGTATTTTCTTTTCTGTCCAAATTTGTATTTCGAACAGTTATTGTATTTTATTTTATTTCCTAGTAAATGCTCATGCACTTGTGACACCGTGTTCTGGGATGATTATGGGATATTTAGTATTGAAATTGGAAAACGTTATTATTATTCTATAAAGTTCTTCTTTTATTAGTTAAATTGAAGGAATTTTATGATTTCAGGAATATTAAAATGAGAATTTATTTAACTATTTAGTATTATCTTGCCTGACAGTGGTGTCCGACGTCATCACGACCTTTAATGGATTTTGAATCGTGACACAACATATCTTAAGCTTGAAATTATAACTAAAGAGAAAAATTCTTCATGTGTTTTCGTTAATTATTTCTAGTGAATTTTGTGTTTAGAATGCTAAAATATAGCTTTCAAATATGTTGATATCACACTACACAATTCTCAAAATTTTAACCACAATACATACTATTAAAAATAGATGTATGTATTTTAAACTAAAATAGAAAAACATGCGATGTAATTTCTAAGGTGTCTCGGCAAAAACTTATGAACGAAATTCAAAACTAATTTACTTGCCAACAAGAGGGATGTACAATAATTTACGGAGAGGTTCCTGAATAGATTGGCTATTCATGCAATGACAACGACCAGAGGCATCAATTAGCAAAATAAAACATCTACTTACCTTTTCTTTTCCTTGGATATGAAAAGTGCTCACAGTTGCGACTAAAGTTTTGTTACTTATGCAAATTATACTAGGAATTGGCGAGTTAGTAATATTAGAGCCTACGTGCTAATAACGTGTTATGAAAATAAAAGCAATTTAGTAAATAATATATAGAGATAGAAAGAAAGAGGAGTTTTCCCTCTTCAATTGTATGCATTTACCCATCTATTACAAAGCCTTTATATAGGCATGAAAAGTGAAGAATCACTATTATAAAATACTGGTAGGAATGGACGCTAAAATAGTGTGTGTGACTACACATTAAATGATGGGGGAGATTATGGAATTACAATCATAATTCCATAAGTATTAGAGTAGTGAAAGTTATGGAGATAATGGAGAAGAGCAGGGAGCATTACTCCTTTAGTGGTTATGGACATCCTCCATAATTCAATATTTTATAACAAATGTTTAAATCTACTATTTTTTCTAATTAGAGGCTTAATTAGTGAACAATAAAGGAAAAATAAAACAGAAAAAGATCTCTTTAATTATATTATTACCATAGCTTGTTTACATTAGTACACTTTATTATTGATGTTGTACTTTGTGTTGCATGCCTAGATTGTCTTTACTTTATATTGTTGAGCTATTTTACGGCTTCCCTAATTTGCAAAATTGACACTACAAGCTTAGAGGACAAAATAAAAGTTGGTGAAATGTTAAGATTTTTAACATATAAGTTTGACTAATTTCTTGGTGAAATTATAAGTTTTATCCGCGAACAACTCACGAGTACTTTTTAATTGAAAATTACAAATTTACATTTTTAAGTTTCTACTTTCTTTTCACCTATCATATTAATTATTTATCAAAATTTTCTTTGGTTGAATAATAGCTTGTTTGGCCAAGCTTTTTTTTGGGCCAAAAGTGCTTTTTTTGACCAAAAGTGCTTTTGGCTAAAAGTTGAGGTGTTTGGCCAAGCAAAAACAAGGAAAAAAAGTGCTTTTGAGGAGAAGCAAAAGCAGTTTTTGAGAAGCAGAAAAATGTGGCTTCTCTCCAAAAGCACTTTTCTGAGAAGCGCTTTTGAGAAAAATACACTTAGAAGCAGTTTTCAAAAGCTTGGCCAAACACTAATTACAGCTCAAAAGTGCTTTTCAAATTAATTAGCTAAACACAAACTGATTCTCGCCAAAAGTACTTTTTTAAAAAGCACTTTTGAAAAAAACACTTCTCAAAATAAGCAGATTTTAGAAGCTTGGCTAAACATGCTATAACTCAAGATATGGTGAATCCAAAACTGCAAGATTTTTAATAAAAAAGTTTTTTAGGAAAGAATATACATAATAATTTAATAATACAATGAAAAAGATCTTTTTCTATTTTATTTTTGTTTTATTATCCACCACTTAAGCCTTTAATTAGGAAAAAGTGTAGACTTAAATATTACCTTTTTAGCTTATATTTTAAAATAATTAAATAAGAACATGAGTCTATTTGTCATGAAATAAACTAGACTCATATAAGTAAGATTGATTATGTGACTCACATAATAAAATTTCTCGGAACAAGTGCACTTGTATGTTGCGAGAAAAAGATTAAAGATCTTTCGTTATTTCTTTCATATACAGTCATACTATTCTGTAACAACATCGTTCGTTCTGATATTTTTTTATTTTTATCGTAAATGATTATTATATACCTACAATAATATTTAATATTTAAATATCTTTTAGCTGTTATATACAAAACTTGTTCAATGAAAAATAATAAATGCAGATTTTTAGAATTATTATTAACCTTAATTGCTATACAAAGCTGTTGTAGAGGTAAAATATAATTTAAAAAATCAGAAAACTTGACTTTTTAGGGAATAACTGTTTACTGTATATTAGATACCGTGTAGCGTTTGGTCGGGGCTTTAGAAGATTTATAATTCCCAAAGGTTTTAAGAGCATTGCCCTTTTTGCTGGTGCTAAGATTTGCTCCTTTTTCCCTTTCTGGTAAGCTTTCTCCAACTTCTGTTTCATTATTTCTGGGTTCCTTGGCTAGCGTTTGGCCATAGATCTCAAATTTATTTTGAAAAATCTGATTTGGGTAAAGTTTGGTTTGAAGATGAAAATGTGTTTGGACATACGCTTTCAAAATATATTTTCCAACTTTATTTTGGAAAAACATGTATATAATTCTCAAGTTTTGGGGTTTTGGCCCAAAATCAACTCAATAGCTGATTTTGGGATTTGAAATTTGGGATTTGGGATTTGGCCAAAATATGAGCAAAATTTATGGCCAAACATGAGTTTTGAAACTAAATCCCAAATTTATTTTGGGAAAACTTATGGCCAAACGGGGCCTTAATGTAAGTGGATTTGCCTCTTGAATTTCTTCGTGGTTCTATGTGATTTCTTTTATTTGTTTCTGTCCTTTTTTAAAAAAAATTTTAATTTCGTCCATAGCATTTGAGTGTGCAATTTTTGTTTTTCCATTTAGAATGGCATTATTTTTCATCAATTTTCTTTTAGTTATTGACCTTTGAATCTCTACCTTGACTAACAGAGTGCACTTAACTGTTCAATAGGTACAAAAAAGGATGATCATTTTTGGTCCAATATTTTCGTTTTGTACAATTCTCTTCAAGTTTTGTGGAGCGAAAGAAATTAGTTTTCATAATTTGAATGTCGAATCAAAGCAATTAGTTTTTGAAGTCCTACTGGAAAAGGTGAAATTTCACATTGTGCTTTGTCACTGATATTACATATACAGGATCATAATGATTTTCATGCCAATAGAAATTGTCCCCTGCTTCACTGTATAGTCACAAGTGCAAAGTGGCAAGCTCTTTTGTCCACACTCAAGAAAGTTGAGCTTTCTATCAGTCAGCCTAATTTTGCAATATATATTTTGTGCAATCTTATGTTTTAGCTGTTGGACTGTTTGATTTTCCTTTGCCTTTTTTCTTGTAACTTGTTCTGATTTAAGTTGAAGAGCATATATAGTAGATGAAACGATTGAGTGCTGTATCACATATCCGTCCTAAACTAAATATAGTTGCTTGATTAGCAGAGCTTCACTTCATATGATTTTCTGTCAATGCACATATTTTTTGAAAAAACAGTTAAACGTGTTGGTTTGATGGTAAGTAATAATTGAAATAACTGCTACAATACCGACTTTGAGATCTCATGTTCTTTCGTGTGAATGTAAACTTGTTTACCTTTCGTTTTCTTTCTTTGCTCGTGGTTGGGATAAGAGATCAATATACTATGACAACCTTTCTTTTAACTTTCTTGAGATTAGACCTTGTACTCCGGACCACCAGTCAAATACTATGTGCTTAGCACGGGCTGCGGCTCATCTAGTACAATTACAAGAATGAGGTTGAATCATAATAAGTGAGAGTCTGTCTGTTGTGAGTGCCAATCTGTACTAAGAACCTAAACGTACTATCCTAGTAGCTCATAGTAACCCATTGTCACAACGTTTTAGGGGGTTGGGTGGAGGAGCATGGGCTGGGGAAAAAGAGGGTTGGCCTAGGGGCATCTCAATAGAATAGGTGGCCTTAAGCCAAATCTGAATAACATGCCTTAAAACTTTTATATATATATATATATATATATATATATATATATATATATATATATATATACACGAGGTTCGCTAACCTACTACATGGCTCTAGTAGATTAGCATTGGACCTGCTTTTTATTTATCCAACGAAAGTGTAACTTTTCTTGGAAGAACTTCTAGAAGGCAACACCTTGAGCAACAAACTAGTTCTGTTGCAAAAGTGTTGGGAGGAAATATTTTACAAGGTTCTAAGTCACCACAGATCCAAGATACAATAATAATAGGAGCAGTCTAAATATAATTTTAACCCTTTGTTAAGCAGCAGAAGTCATTTTTAATGGGCGAAAACCATGATCAAGACTAGCTTTCCACGCTTTCTCAATATCAAGCATCATGTCACCACATTCATGCTCATTCCAACCTTCCAATGCATGCAAAATTCCAGCTATTCTCCAGGCACTCATCACTCTTCTTGGCAGCCAATTCTAGAATTAGAACAATATCACTTATGAATTTCTTTTGTTATTTACGCACAATCAAATTAGTATAGAGAAATTAAGTAAATTAAATGATCTTTTCCAACCTCACAAGAGTCTACATTTTCAAGATGTTTTGGAGTAATCATGGCTGGTGTGTGGAAGTAGAAGCAATTCTTGCGAGCTTTTCTTGGTGGAAATTGTGAAAAAGGAATATATAATGTTCCTTTTGGAGCTTTCAGTTGTTCGTCTTCACTCAATCCATCATCTACTAGCCATATCTGCAATATAATACTTCAATCAAGAACCTTCATTTAAATGTATAGGCAGGAGACAGGAGATGTGGGGGAGGATTCTTTTCTATATTGAACTTTCTAAAATCCGGAATTGTTCGAAGCTCGACATAATGACAAAACTTTGCGTTAGGAGAGGGAGGGGGGAAATGAAAGGAATTGTTATAAATCATCAAGATTTAGGTTAGTATTTTTCAATGTATTTTGGTTTATACCTTTGATAAATAGGTCTTTGACTTGACCAAATTAGTTGCAGCCTCAGGGGTAACCTTTGCTTTAAGTCTCTTGTACTCTTCTTCATCTAACATGATAACCTAGATATACCAATTGTAATGAATGAGAAAAAGGGAAACCGAGGTGATGGAGAAGATTAATAGTCAGAGATACCTGAATTCCTCTTTGGCACAAGACAAGGGCGATGGAGCAAGAAACTTTGGACAAACGACCTCTAAGGACCACTTGCGAAGTTCCTTTAGGAATGGAGTTTAGGACCACAGCAACAACTAGACTACTTCCATCAACCACCTTCACTTTCAACTGAGGATTTTTCCTTATGTAAAGTTCACCATTATTGTTCAGCTGCTCTTCCTGCTTGAACGTTGAATTTGTGTATTATTGCAAGTATAAACTGGAACCCTCTTTCGTCCAGCCAACAAATTAAACATTGGATATAGGGTGATGGGAGAATTCTTCTTAATTCATTTTCTCCGTAATAGTGAATATCTGCCAGAGCTAACATAATTTTTTTTCTCAAGAAAATTGCATTTTAGGTAGAGATCATCCATTTTTCTTATATATCATATAAAGTAAGGATGAGAATTATTTGATTTTCTATAGTTTTACTTACCTGATTTAGGAGTCCAAGGCTCAAAACTTTTATGCCTTTCTGATCAGCTTCCACGATGGCTTCCTCAATCAAATTGTTAATAGTATCTCTTTGCCCTTGCATAAAGTACTGAACAAAATAAAAAATTAGGCAAGTCTCTTTGACAATCCAGAACATATAACTAGTCATGATTAACAATAAGTTCTTACTTGTTTCCTGTACTTTAGGATAGCCCAAGTTTGTAGTTTAAGATTCCTGAATAAATTTCTCTCGACAACAAATGTTTGACCATAAATCCAAGTAATAAAAAATGACCATAGCGTAACAGGCCACATTAACAAGATATACCACTTGGAAGCGTGGGGCTTCGAGGCCAAGGATGCAAACCCTAATCTGAGATGGTAGATAGATTCTGGGGTTGTTAGATGTGTTAGGTGCACCACGTCAGGTAATTCAGCTTTCCTCTCAAGTGACTTTTCATACAATGTATCTAATGACGTGTCCACTGTACCATACAGATAGTCATACATTGGCACGAAAAGCGAATAATTTGTTCTAAATTGAGTGTGATGTAGTGAGTGGAACCTGTGCCATCAAAGAATTGACATTAGTGGTAAAAAAGTAAAACTAAATTCAGGTATACTATTCTGTTTAGTCGGTAGGAAAAAATACATTTTAAAGAAGACTTCTATTTCCATTTTTCCCTTTATTTCCCTGGTGAACAAAAGTTAGAAGCAAATACAAAATTTCTGTTTACTGAGACCTCTAACTTTGGCTCTACCCAAGTTGTATCTATCTTGTCACTTTTAATTAAACTGCTCTGCTACCTTGTAGATATGCATGACGAATTACATCTTTTTTTTTTTTTTTTTTTTTTTTTTTCGTCCTCGTCGTACCTTACGTTAGTAGTATAGTGACTATAGAACGTAATACTATTTTCTTTTTTTTTTTTTTTTTTTTTGTTGAGAAGGACATGACAAATTACATCTTGGGTCCCCTGAATATGAAGAAACAATAATGTTCTGGAAGTGAAAAAAGTGAAAAGTTATAACTATGCATATAGTATCTTTGTTGTAGATTCTGTTTCTAAGGAGATTCTTGGGGGGGCTGTGCATTTGAACCTTTTACGTTGCACTTTTCCTTCAAATGAGCTAGGTTTTTGTGTTTACATACTTGATTTGACTGTTTCCTGATGATCAGTCATCTCCAAGCCAAACTTCCAAACAACATTTTGTGGTCAATGAACTTACCATTTTAACAGTAAATCATCTTAATTGGTAGGTTTTGCGATTATAGTGGTAAAGTTTAGTAACTTTACTGCTATAGTGGGTAAATCTCAATTACGTTAATGTGACAAAAAAGTTATGTGACTTTTGTTATAGTTGGTAAAATTTCGTTGCTTTAGTGTTATAGCGGGTAAAGTTTCAATTACTTTAGTGCGATAAAAAATAATTTTCTAACTTTACCATTATTATGGATAAAGTACGTGAAGTTAATCCTTAAAACAACAACATACCCAGTATTATCCCATACTGTGCCCTACCTTGCGAGGATAGAGAGGATGTTTCCTATAGACCCTCGGAAGTTAATCCTTAAAAGTTTCTAGTAAATTCCCTTTTTACTTGGAGTAGTCTAGAATACTATTTCTTCACCCAATTAATTTCCTATGATATTTCAAATCACTTTTAGAGATAGTTATTGTAAATGAAAGTTGATTATGAAACCAAAAGTATTTTGTGTATGATGCTAATGGATAGGCTAATTGTGATGCTAATTTTTGTTATATGTTTAGCTGTGTTACACAGAGATGTCCTCTCTACCTGCATGTAATTACCCCACTGCATATCACACAGCACAACATCAGTTTCTGCAATCATATTGTAAAGAGTTGGGAATGTCCAACTCTCTTTTATTTTTGAGAACGTTCAGTTTTATTACCCCTCATTCGTATTTTCACCTTTTGGGATGTTTATTTACATGGTAGCGTCCATACCAACCCCCCACCCCCAAAGGCGATTTAATTAAAAAAAAATTACAAAAAGAAACTACAGAATGAAAAAACACGTGGTTAGTAAAGTCTTGTCGAGGTAAACCAAAATTAAAGCATTGTTGATGCTGTAAATATAAAATTGAAATATAGGGGAAAAAGACTCACGTGGGCGTATACATCAAGTACTTGAGAGGGGGAAACATAGAGAACATCCACTTAGGAATGAGCTCAAAGTTGCAATGCCCCATATAGTTCATGAAATCAATATAGGTGGTGTAAACACCAAGTGAAGCTATAGAAGCAGTTCCAGTGAAAAGTGTTGTGGTCGCTGGTATAAGAAAGAGCGTTAAATATGCTACGATCTCAGCAAACGGATGAATGACAGCTGCCAAAATAAAAGAACTTTGCTTTGTAAGTCTTTGCATATAGGTAATTGATTGGCATTGAAATTAAACTGAGTCTAGCGGGAAGGTCTTTAACATGCAGAAAGCCATTCTGCAAAGTACTTATATTCTCATTCATCTCATTTTACTTGAGGTAGTTATTTGCTTAAGAATCTAAATCATATTTACTGACAGCATAAAGATTTTTCCACATTATGTGTGCAGATATTATTTTGTAGGTTACTATGTCAGGCTTAATATGGATTGTTGTAGGTCAACTTAACCTGATAGCTTAAAAAATATTTTCATTATCGGTGTACAGAACATAAGCTCCTTGTTTAAATATCTGATGTATTTTCTCCAAGACTGGTCGTTCTACCTCTGAAAACTACATCAAATAAAACAAATGATACAGAGCATTTCTGAAGACGACTTACAAGTGATGGGCTCAGTAACAATGGAGGAGTGATGATGTGAATGATAACGAGAGTAGAGAAAATGGTGGTGAAAAGCTCTATGAAGCCAGTAATAGAGAAACTCCACTGGACCGATATGCATCAAGGCAGTTATTATGATCCCATCAGTTCTCCACAAAGGCAAGTGATGAGTCTGTTGGAACTTCAGGTACGCAATGTAGAATACCAACCCATTAAGTATGATCTGATCATCCCTACAGAAAACACTTCAACCTTAAACAAATCATGTCATGTACTTTATTTGCATGTTCTTTTCGCTTGGTGGATTCCTTTCGGACACTATTAAAATCTAATTAGTACTATCCAAAGCATGGTTTAGACATGTGCAACCTAGTACATGATTCTGACTCCTGTAAGGTATAGCTTATCTTCTGACTGAAACTTTCCAATAACATATTCGGCTGGACAAAACCTAAATGCTGCATCATAAAATTTAGAGCTCAAAATGGCCTTAGTTTTAGCAGTTTTGGCCACCAGTGATATTCTCAGCTTTGGGCTTGGGTCCAGTTGGTCTTAAAAGACGTCACTAGGGTCTAAGACTTGCTTGCTTATATACCAACATCTCGTATGTGTTTTGCGGATGTGAGATTAGTCTAAATTGTTACATACACCACCCCTCTTAGGGATTCAACGTTGTTTATGTTTAACCCGCCATCATTTCGAAGATGTGGGATTCACCTAAACTCAGTTGGAGTTCTGCGCCACCACAACTCCCAATGTTGTGGGTTTTGCATAAACTCAACCGCGCACTAAGATTTGTCCCACCATCACCAAAAGTTGTAGGTAAAGTGGTTTTGATAACATTTGTAGCAGTCTAGCCTACTAATGGATACTGTCCGCTTTGAATCTAGGCCCAAATGGCCTTAAAACGTGTCATAAGGGTCTAATGATTGATTTGCCGATGTGGAATTTGCTCCGAGTTTATAGTGGTTTAAGTACGCGCTCCAAAATCAAACCTCTCTTAAAGAAGGGGCAGCTCATTGAAAGAACTTTTCTCATCTTTTACTTTCCTTTGGGAAGGAAGTGTGGGGTCCAGCCGGCCAGGGACAAGGACAGGTATGATAGTATATATATTTCACTTACTGCTACTGTGGAGTGGGTGAAAGAATGAAGGCTTGAGGGTGGGAAGTACATACCAGTTGCTTTCTCGATCAACTTGATCAAATTCAATGCTCTTGTCTAGAATCCGATTATTACCCTTAGCAGTCCTGTAGCGAGATAGAGATGTCCATATCTGGTTGTGAATCATTCTCGAGAGTAGATATGGGAGTATGAATATGTATGAGATGTCCCTTTGGCTTTCATCTTTGCTCATGATGAAAGAGTAAATGCTATGACCCACAAATGGTGCCAAAAGCAAGTACTTCATCCGAACAAATTATTTCAAAAATCAAAAGTAAAGAGTTTAGCGAAATTCTAGCTATAATAACTTCATGATATATTCAGCACAAAATCGTATCGAAAAAGAAATAGAAGGAAAAAAAGAATACAAAAGTTGAATGCATTAAGCTTGTCAATGCCGCCAATACTACATAAACGCAACCAGGATCTGAAAACATTAAAAGTTTTGCATGGAGCTAATTAGGTTGTTACTTTTTACCTTAAAAAGTAGAAGCTAGAAAAGGTAATATTTTATGAGTACAATGAGAATTTTATCAAAACAGCCAGCAAATTGTACAGCTTTTGAAAACACCAGATACTTATATTAATAAGAAAGAATTTTTCCTTAAATCTGTCAAATTTAGGTACTACTATATTATTATAATTGAAGCACTAAACGGAAGTCCTTTCCTTCCTTTCTCTTCTGGACAACCGTACATCATCCTCCCATGATAATATAGTACTTCCCCAACCCCCCCCCCCCCCAAAGAAATAGGGAAACTATAGGCTAAACAAAGTGAACACACACAATCTTCTTGTTCACTTTTATGTGGGACCGGAAATAACTCAATGCAAGATCATAGTACTGATGCATCAATCGAGGAATATGTGTTCCAACAGCAAAAAAAAGAAAAAAAGAATGAGATGTATGTAACTCAGTACTGACATAACTTCTAAAAGACACCTCATTTTAAATACGCGCTTTTGAATATACTTTAAACATAACATGTTTTGACTGCAAAACAAAGGGGAAAAAATAAGTTGGGAATTCAAGAAGGAGTACCTTGAATTTCCGAAGGTGTGCCCATGGCCACTCTGTGAGAATGCCAGGTTTAGTAGCCATTGTTTTGTTCCTTCAACACAAATCTTGAGAAACTAGGTACTTAGTTGTAGCTTTGCCCCACTCGTTGTTCTCTAAAAGCCTTTGCTTCCACCACTTTATATAAAATTCGCTACTATATAGGTAACCACAATCTGTACCGTGTCATTAATTAGCAACTGTGACTCATTAATTGGCCTGTGCCAATTAACTTGGTTGGCGGAGGTTCTTGATGACCAAGTTTGGTATATGTGATGGAAGGTAGTATTCTTTGAGCCCACGGCTCTGCTCATCTGTGAGTAGATTCTCCTCAAACCTTAGTTGAAGACACACCGAGATAGAGCAAAAGCAGTGAGAAATATCACAAGCACGGTAAGAAAATAATTCGTGAGTAAAGCGGGTTCTTTTATTCGAGTCTGTAGTCTCTTGAGTATTTTACTCGGGACTAGCAAGTGTAAAGTTCATTACTATAGTAGTTAATTTGCTCCTCTCGACTTGTGATTTTTTGTCTTTTGTTATCTTTCTATTCTTGTTGATTACCATGTCTTAGTGCTCCATTAATGTTGTTGTCATAGGCGGTGAATATTATTTCTGTTTTATTTTTCCAACAACGGGCCCATCTAGCTATACTTGTGCTACATTTTGAGTTTGCATTTTCAATCTATAGCTTCTGCCAATCAATATGAACTCTCTCAAAGTCAATCCTAATCACCATGTGATAATTTAGTATGCAGGAACAAAATATCCTGTCTAATTATGTACAAGTTTGATTCATGTATTCTGTTTTTTAATGAAAGTCAAGATATTGTAGCCGTTGTTCATGCTTAATGAAGCATAACTTTTTTTTCTTTGGGACCGTGTGACCGGGGATAAGCAACTATAACTCCACCTAGAAATAGATTATGCTACATTAATGTTGTGTTTGCGTAGAAAGTTGGAAGTACGTATTAAAAGTGTGTCGAATGTCCTTTCAAATTACCTGTAACTCAATCCTGATGGACGGTCTTTTTTGCATTTTACTTAGAAGCATAATATACCATTGGTCTGAGCACAACAGTTCACCTATCTCAACAAAATATCCTTTCTAACTAAATGTTTTTGTTCATTTGTCTTGTTAACGAAAGTCGGAATTATAGCCCTTGATCATTATTAATTGAGTCATAACCTTTTGCTTTTTTGGGACTGGGAGACCAATGGATACGCAACTTTGAGTCCACCTAGCAATAGCTAATGCTACATCAATTGTGTGTTTGTGCAGGAAGTTTGAAATTTATGTATTGGAAGTGTATTAGATCATACCAATGTTGCGGTCCAGTTCAAGTTGCAGCTAACAGGAAGAAGGGCTAATATGCATCATAACAAAATAAAATGATAGAAATAATGATAATGATAAATAATGATGTTAAAGTTTTCAAAGCTCCCGGATTAAAATATTTTGACCAAGAGGTAGAGGTGTTAAAAAAAATTTCTTACTAATGTTTAGTTTAACAAATGAGACATTGTTGTATCATTGAGATTTTTATGTGTTTAATATTTTAAATAAAATATCAGAAGTTATTCTGATTTAACTGATATCAAGAGAAATCAATGTTATTGTGACCATTTGAAAAAGCCTAATTTAGTAGAACATAAATTTCCTCGGATAGCCAATTACTCGTTTACAAACTAACAAGCCTACTGAGAGGCGCACAGATTTTAAGTGAGTCCCTTTTCTAGCTCACACATAGCCCTCCTTTAGGCTTTAGCACCAATTTTTGCAAATTGTTGACTTTTGATTCATACATTTATCATTCTCAAATGTCAAAGGTGAAATGAACAATATAGGGATGGGGGAACCGGGGACAGGAGCAGCGGAGCTACAGTTCTGCGTAGAGTTCAGAAGAACTCAACATCTGTATTTGTGTAAAAAATCTACTTAATATGTATGCATAATTTATCCAGAATTCAAAATAATACCTTTTTTCAAAATTTGGAATTCATAAACTTAAACTTGTTGCTGCCGGTGCTTAGTTGTGCTTCACAATCTTTAGAACTAGACTACTAGTGTGTTTAATTCTGGTATAAGTTGACAGCCAAATATAGCTGACATTATTATAATGCGAATGTCAAACTACAACAACTTAGCATTTGGTATCAATAAGATACTTTTAAGAAAATACGTCACCTTTTATATTTAGTTGTCAAAAGCTATTTTTAAGGAAAAAAGTTTTTTCCATCAAATAGGAAGAAATGATTATACCCACTTTTGGGTGGAAAACATATTCTTTCACAACTATCTCAATTATTAACTTTATATTATTATTTCAATCAACGCTTAATTAGACATGAATATCAAAGTGTGATAATTAGTTTTTGCTAATAATATCATCAATATTTTAGTAAATACTTTTTTGGAATATATTTTTCACTCCCAATCGAATACCATAAAACATTTTTAAAAAATAAGTCACTTTCCCCAAATATATTGTTTGTCATAGAAAAACCACACCCACAAATAAAGGTAATGAATACTTCTTGGTAACAAAATTTCTTTATTTACCAAAAAAAAAAAAAAAGGTAATGAATACAACTCACATAATGAATAGTAATATCATATTATTCATTAATCTCTTCTCTGTTCTTGTTACACTTGAGTCTTTTTAGCTCAACATATGCATGATAGATTGTAAAACTCTGATACACAAATTAAAGTTTAGGAAAGTTTTGATCAATACATCTATCTCTCTCCTTTTCAAGATAATGGGAGAGATACACAAGATTATATATAAGATTTTGAGAGAGGTAGAGAGAGAGCCAAAAGAGAAAAAAGAAGGGGGTAGGATAGAGAGTTCACCCATATAATTGAAGGAAGAAGAAGGTCATTTGGGTGATTAAATTTGTGAGGGGACTCAATTAGATATTTTGGCTAATTAGGAAGATGAATCCTAGTGAAATACTTGAAGGACATGCACATATTGTGTCTCTATTCGCCACTAGAAGGCCTTAGGAGTCGTTTGGTTGCCATGATGAGATAGACAATTCCATGGGATTAGCTATCCCATTTTCTATATGAGATAACTAATCCTACCATTTCAGTATAAAATGATTCCCGGGACTAATTAATAACCATAACCAAACACGGGATAAAATAATCCTGCATTTTATCCCGGAATTGTTATCCTTTATCCGACCAACCAAACGACCCTTTAGTGCTTACTGCTTAGTCCTAGGTTTAGAGCAGTTGAAGATAGTTCAGGAATGATGCAAAAAGGTCCTTATGTGTGAGGTAGGTTCAAAATAATTATTTGGTTCGCTAATTGCTTAACAAAATTGACCAATGACCATTAGATTTAAACTTTGGAAAGAAAAAAATTAATTTAACCAAAAATGACAAGAAAATCCTGTCAAATTCTAGAAACTGCACCTCGAAATATTGTACCAAACTAGAAATAGAAATACTGCTAAAACTACACCTCAAGATGTTAATTCCTGTTGCATCTTAAATATTTTTTTCACAATTTCCATGAAATGAAACAAACAAAGTTTGTTAAATATTTGCTTTGCTGGAGACAAAAAACGTTCACCTTTGATAAACATAAAGGACCAAAATTATTAAGGAGTATATTTAATTGAAGAAACTATTTTGAACCTTTCCTCAAACTTAAGGGATCAGTTTTGTCATTTTCTCTAATTTTTTTCGTATATCCTTTAACAGCTCCGGTATCTCCACTTTCTTCTTCCCGTCGACCTTCTTTTGTTGATCCTTTATGCTCTTTTTTCTATTCTCTGTGTTCTGATGTTGCTGCTCGCTACCGATTCCGTACAATTTGCTTGTTTTTGCCTTTCTGGTAAGCTTCCCCAACTTCTGTTTCTCATTACTTTGTTATTGACCTTTGGCTCTATTTTGACCAACAGAGTTTTTGTACGTGTTCAGTAGGTGAAGCAAAAAAGAAAGTTGATCTTTTTCGGTCCAATATTTATGTTTCCACATTTCTCTTCAGATATTATGTGGAGCTAAAAGGCCCACTTTTTGTTTTTCATAATTTGAATGACGAATCAGAGAAATTAGTATTTGATGTCCTACTGAAATAGGTGAAATTTCACCTTGTGCTTTGTAAATGATACATGCCATATATAGGATCACGGCGATTTTTCATACCAATTAAAATATGCCCTGCTTCACGGTGGTATAAAATAATCACAAGTGCAAATTGTCATGGCTTGTTGTCCACATTCCTATAATGCAATATGTTTTTTGAGCGTATCCCCATGTGTAGTCTAATTAATTATATTCTGTATTAAGTTTTAACTTTTAAGTATAGGAGGCATGCACATGTCTATCTTGAGTGAGTGAATTCTCATATGTTTTAGATGTTGGGTCTGTTTGATTTTCCTTTGCCTTTTGCTTGGAACTTGTCTGCACCTCAGTATTTCAGTTGAACAACATATATAGTTGATGAAAAGAATGAGTGCTTCATCACATATCCATCCTAAAATAAATATAGTTGCTTTGATGTTTTAGCAGAGCTTCACGGGTCACACTCATGTAGTACAATTACAAGAATGATGTTGAATCAAATTAAGTGAAACCCTATCAGTTGTGAGTGCCAATCTGTACTAAGAACATAAGCATTGTAGCTCACAGTAACCAATTGTCACAACATCTGTAGGGGGTTGGGTGGGGGAGCATGGGCTGGGGAAAGAGATAGCTGGACCAGGGGCCTCACGGGTGGCCTTAAGCCAAATCTTAGCAAGATACCTTAACTTTTATATAATTTATATACATAAGTTTTTTTTTTGATAAGTATAATTATATATATGAGTTTTGCTAACCTACAACATGCCTCTAGTAGCTTAGCATTGTACCAACTTCTTATTTATACAATGAAAGTGTAAATTTTCTTGTCACAACTTCTAGAAGGCAACACCTTGTGCAACAAAATAGTTCTGTTGCAAAAGTGTTGGAGGAAATATTTTACAAGCATGTAAGTTACCACAGATCCAAGATACAATAATAGTAGGAGCAGTCTGTTTATAATTTTAACCCTTTGAATAAGCAGCCGAAGTCATGGTTAATGGGTGAAATCCATGATCAAGACTAGCTTTCCACACTTTATCAATATTAAGCATCATGTCACCACATTCATGTTCATTCCAACCTTCCAATGCATGCAAAATTCCAGCTATTCTCCAGGCACTCATCACTCTTCTTGGCAGCCAATTCTAGAAAAAATCACTCATGAATTTCTTTAATTATCAAAACACGATCAAATTAATATAGAGAATTAAGAAGATTAAATGATCTTTTCTAACCTCACAAGAGCCTACATTTTCAAGATATTTTGGAGTAATCATAGCTGGTGTGTTGAAGTAGAAGCAATCTTTTCGAGCTTTTCTTGGTGGAAACTGTGAAAAGGGAATAAATAATGTTCCTTTTGGTGCTTTCAATTGTTCATCTTCTCTCAATCCATCGCCTACTAGCCATGTCTGCAGTATAATACTTCATTCAAGAATCTCTTATTAAAATATATAGACAGAAGACAGGAGATGTTTGGGGGGGGGGGGGGGGGGATTCTTTTCTATATTTGGACTTGCTAAACTCCAGAATTGTTCAAAGCTCGGCAAAAGGACAAAACTTCGGGTTAGGAGAGGAGGGAGGCGAAAGGAATTGTTATAAATTATCAAGATTTAGGTCAGTATTTTCATTGTAATTTGGTTTATACCTTTGATGAATAAGTTTTTGACAGGATTAAATTAGTTGCAGCCTCAGGGGTAAGCCTTGTTTTAAGTCTCTTGTACTCTTCTTCATCCAACATGAGAACCTATACATAAAAATTATAGTCAATGAGAAAAAGGGAAACCAAAATGATGGAGGAGAATAGTCAGAGATACCTGAATTCTTTCTTGGCACAAGGCTAGGGCAATGAAGTAAGCAACTTTGGACAAACGGCCTCGAAGGACAACTTGGGAAGTTCCATTCGGAATGGAATTTATGACCAAAGCAACAGCTAGGCTACTTCCATCTACCACCTTCACTTTCAGGTGAGGATACCTCTTTATGTAAAGTTCACCATTACTATTCAGCTGCTCTTCCTGGAAAGTTACATTTGTATTTAAAAAAGTTTACATTTGTATAAAAGCTTAAGCATTAGCTGACCCCCTCTTTGGTTCAGCCTACAAACATTTATATCAGGTGAGGCGTGAATTCTATTCAAATCTTATTCTCCGTAATAATAATATTGTAGTAGCTTAGTAAACATTTTTCGAGAAGCTTGCAAGAAAATTACCAGTTAAGAATATATCATGAATCTTTCTCATAAATAAAGTAAAGATGAGTATTATTGGACTTTTTAGGCATATATTATGACTTGCCTGATTTAAGAGTCCAAGGCTCAAAACCTTTATGCCTTTCTGATCTGCTTCAATGATGGCTTCCTCGATCAAACTGTTAATAGTCTCTCTTTGCCATTCCATAAAGTACTGCAACAAAATCTAGAATTAGGTGAAATAATCACTTTAACACCAGACCTGCAAAATCTAACAGAAGTATTGAATGATAATAAATTACTTGTATGCGATATTTTGGAATAGCCCAAGTTTGTAATTTGAGATTCTTGAATAAATTTCTCTCGACAATAAATGTGTGACCATAAATCCAAGTAATCGTTGTTGGCCATAGTGTGATGGGCCACATTAACCAGAAATACCACTTAGAGGTTTGAGGCTTCGAGGCCAGAGACGCAAACCCTAGTCGAAGATGGTAGATGGTTCTGGGGTCGTTAGATGTGTAAGGTGCACCACATCAAGCACTACAGCTTCCCTCTCAAGTGACTTTTCGTACAATGTGTCTGACGACTTGTCGACTGTATCATAGATATAGTTATACATTGGCATGAAAAGAGAATAATTTGTCCTGAATTGAGTGTGATGTAGTGAGTGGTACCTGTGCCACCAAAACGTTGATCTTAGTGGCAAAAGAATAAACAGGATCTTCACAAGTACAAAACTTCAGTGATTGTTCCATCTCAAAAAAAACTTCAGTGATTGTTAACCTGCTCAATCTATAGGAAAAGTACTTTTAAGAGAAGAACTTAATTTCTACTGTTTCTATTTATTTCCCTGAGTAACTAAAGTTGGAAGCAGAAGCCAAATTTGATAGAGCTTTCCTGCTGGCTGTGCCCTCTCTTCTAGGTACAGGAGCTGCATCTCTCTTGTAATTTTAATCAGGCCACTGTACTACCGTTCAGACATGCATGATTAGTTACACCTTGGGGTTCCATAAACATGAAGTATTCTTTCTGTGATTCTATATCTAAATAAAGTTCGAGATGTTTCAGAAGTTCCACCAAAAAATTTCTTAGCTGCAGGCTTACATAAAGGTCTAGTAAACAATGTAGACATCCTATAGGAATGTACTAATAATTATTTTGAAACAAATATAAAAATTTAGATATGATATAAATTATATGTACTAATAGGATAAAGATCTTTTACAACCTATAATAGTATGTTAGTTACCATTTTTATCTGGTTACTAGTTAGTGTTTATCATAAAATTTACTTGTAATTATCTTATAAATGATATGATGGTGTAAATTTATTTTTACACCGTTGTAGCATAGAACTTAAACTTATTAAGTATATGGAAGAAGACTCACGAGGGCGTATACATCAAGTATTTGAGAGGGGGAAACATAGAGAACATCCGCTTAGGAATGAGCTCGAAGTTGCAATGACCCATGTTGTTCATGAAATCGAGATAGGTGGCATAAGCACCAAATGCAGCTATAGAAGCAGTCCCAGTGAATACAGTTGTGAGCATTGGTATGGCAAAGAGTGTGTAATATGCTAGTATCTCAGCAAGTGGATGTATCACAGCTGCAAGAATACAAATATTTACTTCCACACAAATTGGTAATTGATTGTCTTTTTCTTTTAACTATACAAAAAGCTCCACTATAACAATAAGAGGGTTAAAAAAGTTCTCCAAATTGTCTACAACAAGGGCCAAACACGGAGCAACAATAGCAACAACTAATCAATTGAAGAAAGAGTATAATCCACAAAAACGAAGTTGCTGTTCGAGGCTCGAAATCAGATGCTACGAGCCTCCAAATCTGATCTCCAATGTTCTAATCCAAGACCAAGATGTTACGAACACTTAGTCAAAATTTTAGCCCGATCCAACGGTTAACGAATCGGAGAACGTGATTTGAAGTTGGCTGGTCGGAATAAAAATCTGCAGCAAAACAAATACTTTTCTTCTCTCTTGATGAAAGCTCTCTCTAAACCACTCTTATGTGCTTAAGTCTTTCAAAGACTTGTATCAATGAGCATAGAATAATTCTCCAAGGTTGTCCTATTTATAGATCATGAGTGGTGCTTTCTCTTAAAGCCAAAACCCACTCAAAATAGGAATAAACACCGAATCCAATTCCGAATAGGAATGGAAACCAAAAGAGAATAGGATTAGGCCATTGGGCCTTTGGCTGGACAACATGGGCATGAGCCCAACAAACTCCCCCTCCAGCCAAGGGGACAAATGTGTCTTCAAGTAGAGGAACTATTGACAGGCTTCATGCCTGCCAATTTTCTGCAACACGCATGCTTATCTGCTAGCTTGACTACAAAGTCCTCAGGCTGCTCCATATAAATCTCCTCATCTAAATCACCATGAAGAAAAGCAGTCTTGACATCCATCTGCCCAACCTCTAAATCTAGACTTGCAACTAAGCCTAGAACCACACGAATAGAAGACATCTTCACAACAGGGGAGAAAATTTCATCAAAGTCAACTCCCTTCTTCTGGCCAAAACCTTTAACAACTAACCTCGCCTTGTATCTAGGCGCAGAGGTATGGTTATCTTGCTTTATTCTGAATATCCATTTGTTAGATAAAGCTCTCTTACCATTCGGCAATTTCACTAACTCATATGTGTCATTCTCATGGAGTGACTTCATCTCATCTTCCATCGCTTCGATCCAATGATCTTTGTGATTATCTTGCATGGCTTCATTATAATTCTCAGGTTCTCCCATGTCAGTCAAAAGTACATACTCATCAGGAGGATAGCGCATGGATTTTTGCTTCTCCCTTTTAGATCTTCTAAGAGAGGTTTCAGGAGCATTCGAAGCCTGTGCAGGAATTGGTTGCTGATCAACCACAACTTCATCAACTGGAGCATCCATAACATCTATACCATGATGATCATTTTGATCTTGATCACTATCTCCATCATTGTCTTGGGTTCCTTCATGTGCAATAGGTTCCTTAGCAATTGAAACTGGATCAATATCAACTAAGCTCTCATTACTCAGAGAATCTATCTTCTCAGATTTGTCAATATCTTCAATAGTTTGGTCTTCAAAGAATATTGCATCACGACTTCTAATAAGTTTATTGTCAACTAGATCATAAAAACGATACCCAAACTCATCTTGACCATAACCGATAAAGATGCACTGCTTAGTTTTGACATCCAGTTTCGATCTCTCATCTTTAGGAATATGCACACAAGCTTTATACCCAAAAACTCTCAGGTGCTCATAAGAGACATTATTGGCAAACCAAACTCTGTCTGGGACATCACCATCCAAAGCAACAGCAGGAGACAAATTGATAACATAGGCAACAGTGTTAAGTGCTTCCGCCCAAAATGTATTTGGAAGTTTAGCCTCTGAAAGTAAGCATCTAACTCTCTCAACTAGAGTTCTATTCATCCTCTCTGCCAAACCGTTCAATTGAGGCGTCTTGGGCGGAGTTTTCTGATGACGAATTCCTTGTTCCTTGCAATAGTTATCAAAAAGGACCACAATATTCACCACCATTGTCAGTGCGAATACATTTTAATTTCTTCCCCGTCTGTCTCTCAGCTAAGGCCTGAAATTCCTTAAACATGCCAAGTGCTTGATCTTTAGATTTCAAAGGATACACCCAGAGCTTACGAGAATGATCATCAATGAAGGTCACAAAGTAAAGTGCACCACCTTTTGACTTTACTTTAAAAGGACCACACAAATCAGAGTGTACTAGATCCAATAAATCGGGTTTTCTTGAGAGAGGATGACTATGAAAGGAAACCCTTTTCTGTTTGCCAGCTAAACAATGGATACACCTTTTCAGCTTTGCTTGTTTCACTCCAGAAAGCAAACTTTTCTTAGCCAAACACGTAATCCCCCTCTCACTCATATGACTCAATCTTCGATGCCACAATTCTGACAAAGTATCACTTTCCACCAGATTTATTGAGTCATTAAGAATAGATCCCTGTGTCACATATAAATAACCCAACTTGATTCCTCGAGCCACTACTAACGAGCCCTTGGTAAGCTTCCATTGGCCATTAAAGAGAGCATTATGGTAACCTTCATCATCTAATCTTCCTGCGGAGATCAAATTGAAAGGAAAGTCTGGAGCATGCTTGACATCTTGAAGAACTAACGTTGAACCATTATTAGTTTTCAAACAAACTGTGCCAACACCAATCACCTTAACTTCACTGGCATCGCCCATCTTTAACACTCCAGAATCAACAGCAGTATAAGATGAGAAAAAATCTTTTCTTGGTGTGACATGTGAGGTAGCTCCAGAATCTACAATCCAGCTAGTCTCATGGGATACCAAATTGTTGACGTTTTCATCATAAGCAAAAAGAAGGTCATCTCGAACAATAGCAGTAACATTGTTCTCGTTATTTTCAACTTTCTTTCCTTCTCTAGTGTCTTGATTCAACTTGCGGCAAAAACTTTTGATGTGTCCTTTCTTGCCACAGTGGTTGCATGTAACATTATAGTATTTGGACCTTGACTTACTTTTACTTTTACCTCTATTCCTTGAGCCTCTTGTTCTATCTCTCCCCCGGTCTTCTGTAACCAAGATATCTGCTTGTGAGGACGAACCCCGAGATTTTCTCCTTACTTCCTCGTTCAACACACCACTCTTGGCATATTCCATGGTCACCTTACCTCCAGGAGCTGAATTTGTCAAAGAAACACGAAGAGTTTGCCAAGAGTCTGGCAGAGTATTAAGAAGCCAAAGTCCTTGTATCTCATCATCAAAATTAACCCCCATTCCAGATAGCTGATCAAGGACGCCCTGAAAATCATTTATGTGATCAAGGATAGGGCTGCCTTCTTTGTATTTAAAGGTCATCAATTGCTTTAGCAGAAACAATTTGTTGTTCCCGGTTTTTGAAGCATAAAGAGTCTCTAGCTTTTCCCACAATGATCTCGCATGTATCTCGTTCACAATATGGTTGCGAACATTATCTTCAACCCATTGCCGTATATATCCACATACTTGTTGGTGCTCGAAATCCCAATCTTCATCGGATATACTCTCGGGTTTATGAGCTGAAAAAACGGGTAGATGCATCTTCTTCACGAACAACAAGTCTTTCATCTTGCTTCTCCAAACATTATAATTTTTCCCATTTAAACATACCATCTTGCTCATATTCGCCTCCATTCCGTAACAAACCAGATAAATAACCAAGGCTCTGATACCACTGTTATGTTGAGGAAGAGGCAAACCCGAAAATAAAGAAGATAAAGAACACCAAATTTTAACGCGGAAAACCCTTCAAATTGAAGGTAAAAACCACGGGATCACAAAGATCCAAAAAGCTCCACTATAACAATAAGAGGGTTAAAAAAGTTCTCCAAATTGGCTACAACAAGGGCCAAACACGGAGCAACAATAACAACAAGAGCAACAACTAATCAATTGAAGAAAGAGTATAATTCACAAAAATGAAGCTGATGTTCGAGGCTCGAAATCAGATGCTATGAGTCTCCAAATCCGATCTTCACCGTTCAAATCCAAGACCAAGATGTTATGAACACTCAGTCAAAATTTCAGCCCGATCCAACGGTTAACGAATCGGAGAACGTGATGTGAAGTTGGCTGGTCGGAATAAAAATCTGCAGCAAAACAAATACTTTTCTTCTCTCTTCTCTCTTGATGAACGCTCTCTCTAAACCACTCTTATGTGCTTAAGTCTTTCAAAGACTTGTATCAATGAGCATAGAATAATTCTCCAAGGTTGTCCTATTTATAGATCATGAGTGGTGCTTTCTCTTAAAGCCAAAACCCACTCAAAATAGGAATAAACACCGAATCCAATTCCGAATAGGAATGGAAACCAAAAGAGAATAGGATTAGGCCATTGGGCCTTTGGCTGGACAACATGGGCATGAGCCCAACACATATAATTTGTTCATATGCGCGTAAGTACTTTAACTTTCCAGTTTCTCAAAAAAAAAAGGTATTTTAACTTAAAGTTCTTCGTCTTCTTTCCTTATCTCCTAAAGAAAACGTAGGTTAAGTACTACCAACTTGGTAGTACATAGGTCGGGTTGGTTCGGATTTTGCAATTATCAAACCAAACCAATTGTGTTGGGTTATTAAATATAAAAACCAAACCAAACCAATAAAACTCGAGTTTTTCAATCTCGGTTTTTCTCGGGTTTTCGGGTTTTTCGGATTTTTTCGGGTTTTTTTCCGGTAAAATCTTCGTAGCACAAAACATACAAGTTGTTCTCAAAATATTTCTTTAATCCTAGTAAGATACAACTATATCAGGTATTTTCCAAGAAAATACAAAATTTGAGATGTGTCATGGCATTATCCTAAAATATTCAACAATAAAGATCATAAAATTATGTAATATAAATATATATTGCTAATTAGAAAGCCTTACTAAAAATAAACATAATCTAAAAGTACTAAGCCATGCTAAAATAAGTAGACTAATAAGGGAGTATTAATTACATGACTAAACGCTAAAGAAAAATAAAAATAGGTTATTCATTTTTATCTAAATTATTGCAAAACAAAAAATAGATATTCAATACATTATCGTTCGTAGCATTAAGTTGAATGTCTTTTGTTAGCATTAGTATTGATTTGATTTTGGTTTTGGCTTTTGTTAGCATTATTTAAGTTACTAATATTAATGGCTATAAAACTTATTGAAACATTCAAAAGTTCTAAATCAAACCTTGAAATAATACCTTAGAAGATCAAATTATGAAAAAGTTTAAGAAATATTTATAAATTACATCACAATAAGTATATTTATATATTAATATATCTAAAATTTCTATATATGTAATGTCGGGTTGGTTTGATTTCGATTTGAGTTTCTTTAGCTAAAACCAAACCAAACCAATTATGGTCGGATTTTTTTTCCAACACCAAACCAAATCAAACCAAACCATAGTCGGGTTTTTTTTCTCGGTTTGACTCGGATTATTGGGTTGGTGCGGTTTGTCGGTTTCCTTTGTACACCCCTACTACCAAGGTCATGATCTGAATCAGATGAGTTAAATTTAAATTAGATTAAAGTTTTTAATTTTATAAGGTAACTGTTCGCGATTCACGATTCTAAGAAAATGATCAAAATATATTTTCATATACTATTATTTAAGAAAATAGCATTTTTGGGAGTCCATCACTCAAATAGTCACTTGACTATTCGAAATTACCTAGTAAACCTATATTTCTTTTATTTGTAATAAAAAAAATACCTATCTATGCCTATAGCACTCAGAAAAACACTCAACCAGATTTCTCAAACTTTCGTTGGTCAAATACTTATTTTACCCTCTAAATTATCATCCTTTGTCTTTTATTTATTTTATTTTTAAATTTTATGGTATTTTTTTTCTCCTTTTAATCGATATTATGACTTACCTATAGGACAAATAAGTATTATTTATAAAGTAAAAAAGTGGAATATAATTTTCAAGGTATATTCCAAGCATATATAAAGTTGGAATATAAAATAATTAAGCATAATTTCAAGCATATATATTGGAATAAAAAAAATTGAGTGTAGTTTTCAAGCATATATAATGTATGTTATAAATTATGCCTATATTTTAAATAATTATTTTTTTGCATTACTTGCGTGGAATATATGTTTTAAAATCTCTTATTCTTTTTCATTCTCAATTGTGTAAATAAATTTTTGAGAGTTTGTCATCAACATTGTTGATACGAATAAATTATTCTAAATAAATTTTGTGCGATGCACAATTATGTTATTATTTCAATATATATATGTTTGAAAAATCTTTTTATAAGTCTTCTTACTACAATCTCAAGTTAATATTATAAAACTAACTGGTTTCACACTTAAATATTTATAAATATTTAGTAAATTTCCAAAGCAAAAGTTACTCGATTTACGTGAACTCGTAGCGGACTCTCTACATCCGCTCCTGAATTTATTCTCCATATATAATTGGAAATTTACTAGTAAAAGCATTAAGAATTTGATGTTTTCAGACTTTCATGGTAGTCTGGAAAGTAGTTCTTTAGGGGAAAACTGATTCTTATGTTAATTTGTCTAGTAGCTGGTTCTCTCACAGCAGTAAAACCCTATTTTAATAATATTCTGTTCGTTCACATTTACTTGTTCACTATATTAAAAATATATTTTCACTTTTACTTGTGCATTATACTAAATTAAGAGAAAGATAATTTTTTTCATATTTTACCCTTATCATTAACTACTCATTCCCAAATTATTTTCCAATACTTTTGAAAATGCTATCATTATTATGGGTAAAATTATAAAATACATAGTTCATTTATTTTTTGTTAAAGGGAGTGCAAAGTCAGACAACTAAAAGTCAGCGGAGGGAGTACTAAATAAAGTTGTTACAATAAAAGTTGTTATTTCGATATACTAAAAAAAGGTAAAGAAGACAGCACATACAAAAATAGTTTGGTCATCGAATTCATTATACTCGTTTAATAATGCTCTGATCTTCAAATTAAGCTAGCAAAATTGGTCGTTCTATTATGTTAAAATTGCATTCAGCAACAAAAGAATCCAAGTCAATAGAACCATCAAGTTGTTATATAACTATATTAGCAAGGTTGTGGAAGAATGCCTTTCTACAATAGTAGGAGAACAAGAGCCGTGGCTTTGGGTGTATAAGTTGAAGAGACAAAGACACAACAGAGACTCCAATTTAGTCGTCTATATATATAGTATATAAAAAAAAGGCCGGGATTGTCAAGGAAAGTGAAGCAATTTTAATTACATATGTCCGAATTTACTACAGCCAATTAAATGAAAAAAACTACTCCATAAAAAGCACTCCATTAGACCACTTGACTGCTAAACTACATGGTGGTTGTATACTTAATTATAGAGCGGTCAATATGGGCTTGGCCCGTTGGGCCAGCCCAGCCCAGCCCGTGATTTAGAAGGGTTGGGCTAGAATTTTTGGAGCCCATTTAATAACGAGGCTTTTAAGCCCGGCCCGAGTAAGCCCGTGGCCCGTGAGGCTTAACTGAGGCTGGGCCGGCCCGGCCCGTGGGCCTCATAAAATATTTATTTAAAATATATAAATAATAAAAAGTAAACTGCCTCTAGCGATGGAAAGTCAGATATGGATCTTTACTTAGAGGAATCAAAACTTGATCTTGAGAAGATTCAAGAGATGGATGTTGTCATGTAATGGAAGGACCATTCTAGAAAATATCCCGATCTTTCAGTGATGGCGCGTGATCTACTTAATATTTCTATTATCATTGTAGCATCAGAATCAGCATTTACCATTGGGCGTGTTATTACAAAGTACAGAAGTTGCACTGATTATGAAAATGATTACTACTCGAAATTGGCTGCACAACTTTTCCCAATCTCAAACTGGTAATATTTTTTTATGTGAATTTAAATATTACTCCCGTGAATTTGTTTGATTGGGCACGGAGTTTAAGAAAAAATGAAGACTTTTGGAATTTGTGGTCCTAAACAAGTCACAAAGGGGCCCAAAGTATTTGTGTGGTTATAAAAGTTTCTCATTAAGGTAGAATTGTAAGTTTAAGCTAAATTGTTACCAAATTTAGAAAGGGGTCATTATTTGTGGAACGGACCAAAAAGGAAATAGGTTCACATAAACTGGAACGGAGGGAGTATTCATTTTTAAAATTTAATTACTGTTAAAATTTAACTAATTAATATGCATATGAATTGTAGATGTAGATGAAAGTGAAGATGTTAAGACAACCTTGTCACAAGCGGATTCAAATGTGTTTGATGAAGATGATGTGTTGGATATCCCATAAGCGTCATGGACGTTCTCGTGAATAGTTTGTTTTGAGTTTTGACTTTTAGTGAATGAAATATAGTCGTCTTTTACTTTTATTTAGTGTTTATTGTAATATATTGGAACAGTATAAAAAGTTATAAAGTTTTGCAGAAGTTTTCCAATAAGATATTTTTTTTTAACTTTTAAATAACTATCTTTTTTTAGGTCAGAACTTAAAGAAAAAATATAAAATTATATTTTAAAAAATGATGGATCGGCCGTGGGGGCCCGCGGCCCACATAGGACTGGGGTGGGCTGACCATTATAAGGCCCATCAAAATGGTGGGCTAGCCCAGCCCAGCCCAGCACAGCCCGTCAATTGCTAAAGCCCACGTGGGCTGAGCTGGGCCCGGCCCGGCCCATATTGACAGCTCTACTTAATTATAAGAAACTTTTCATGCCTTGAGGAGAATATTGTCATTTTTCTCTGACCAAAACCACTATATAAACCAGCTAGATCATCTCATTCTCTACACAACCAAAACACATTAGAAAACAAAACAAGACAAGAGAATTAAGAGGTACAAAAACCATGAAGAACTCTAGATTGGGAACATGACTTCTGGTGTTGCTGATTTATGCCACTCTTACTTACTGCTTAGATGCAAGATTACAAGTTTGCCAGCGGAGTGGCAAAATCAGAGGCGTAAAGCCGCCTCCAGGACAATGTAACCCGGAAAATGATTCAGATTGTTGCAAACGATCTCCAGTTGTTGCCCTTTCAATCGGATGGTATAGTGGAGGAAGTGTTAGAAGATAATTCTCAAAAATAAAAATATAACATATTCATTATCATTTACTATCCATGATTAATAGCTATTATTATAATATTATACTGACCTTTTATTAATATTGATACAAAACCATCTTTGATTAGCTATTAAAGGCTTTTGAATTCTTTTGTTCAAATTATTATTATCCGTTAGTAATAGCCTTTTAATGGCTTTGGGAGTTACAAAACGTTAAGATTTGTTTTGTAACATCTTTTCTTATTAATTCTTTAGTTTTTTAATGCTATATATGTTGGAGCATTTTAGCTAGCCATCTTATGAGATGGTTGTTCTTATCTATAAATTCCCAAGTTCTTTTTACTCTCAAGTGTGTGAAAAAGTAAAAAATTTTCTTCCCCTTCTTTTGTGCTGGGTTTTCTTTGATTTATCTTTGTTGTTTCTGCTCCTAGTTATATTAGAAGGGCTTGTTGAATCCTGGGGGATACACCTAATTTTATATATCACTGTGTCGGCGAAATATCCTTAAGGACAATGTCCTTGACACGCCTCAAGCTAAATCGTTTATTCTCCATATTTCAAATTTTTCCAAAAAGTAGGTGCCTTAACTATATCACTACAAGTGCTAATGGGAGAAGTGTGAAGGCTAAAGTCGTTGATGAGTGTGACTCTACCATGGGATGTGATGACGAGCATAATTATCAGCCTCCATGTCCGAATAACATTGTTGATGCTTCTAAATAGGGGTGTTTATGGTTCGGTTTGGATCGGTTTTTTCCTAAAATACAACCAAATCAAGTAAGTCGGTTTTTCAAATATTAGAACCAAACCAAACCAATTAAGTCGGTTTTTCTCGATCCGGTTTATGTCGGTTTTTCGGTTTTTTTGGTTATTTGTCGGTTTTTTCTTAAATATAAGACATACATTACCAAACACATATTCCGACGACCACATTTTCAATGTAACACTATCAAATCAATTGCCCTTTGAGAAATCTATTATTTACCAAGATATATTGATGATAATTGAATCAAATAGTGATGAATAATTTAAGGACTCAATTAAAAATATGTTATTTTTAACACGAAATGGATTCTTACACTAAACAAAAGAAAACTACCAATCAAACTAGAAAGTAAAGGTAAAGACTATATTAAAAGTGCAAACTATTAACATATACCATAAATTTTTTGAAACTTTGTATAACAATATACATATTTATAGGTGTAATAATAAATTTGAAATAGCTACTCCTATAGTCGGTTTGGTTCGGTTTTTTTCTGATTAAAACCAAAACCAAACCAAATTTGATCGGTTTTTAAAATTCAAAACCAAAACCAAACCAAACCAAAAAGTATCGATTTTTTTGGTCGGTTTAGTTTGATTTTCGGTTTGGTTCGATTTTTCGGATTTTTATGAACACCCCTACTTCTAAAGCAGTGTGGGAAGCATTGGGTATACCTGAAGGTGACTGGGCCGAGCATGACATTACATGGTCTGATGCTTAGTGCATCATTATATTATATTTATAGTATGGTTCGGAGATGATGGTACTATGCATATGCGGATTATGTACTACTAAATACTCACGTTTTGTCATTGTGAAATTACAATTAATGAAATTCTGTTCATATCGACTTTTGAAGTCATAGTAAAATGAAATCTCCTGCCTATTCAAGAGACCTAATTAGTGAAATCTGAGAAACAGGATTTGGTTCAGTAGCTAATCCAAACATACTACTTTTTGACCAAGATCAATAATAAAGAGGAAACTACACTAATTACCACTAAATCCAAAATAATAATCCGATTTTACCCATTTTAATAATAATTGCTATACCTACCTAACCCAACTAAAATTATTACCCGTCCACTCATTTCTCAATTGCCTTACCAACCTTTCTCCTCCTTAAAGCTTCCCTTTCCCCTTTCCCTTCTTCTTGTTTCTTCTTCTAGCAACAAAAATACTGTCTCCGTTTTACATATCTCATATTTTCTCGTAGTGTTTGTGTTTGTTCGAGTCACTGTCCAGTTTTTTTATTGTGATTTTAATGAGTGAGATTTGATATGGTTTAATGATAAGCTAAATAACTATTTTTGTACGTGCAATGTTACAAATAATTATTTCTAATATCCTTTGAGAAGTTCATAGTGATTTATTGTAAGAAAAATTAGATCAACAATTGAAAGACCATGAAACTTGAAAATTATAAATTGCATTTGTCGAGTTTGTAATTGTTTGATTAGATTTTGACTGGCGTGATTAAAATATCGATTGGCAACTGTAACTAAATGTTGAGTCAGTTTGGTCGAGATTGGAGTTGATTTGAGGTGATTGAGATCGAAATTTTCAGTTGAAAATCAAAGAAAAACACAACTACAGTAATAATCGAAGAAGAACACTTTACAGTATACCGCTACAGTATACTAATATACTATAGGAGTATATAGTTATACTACAACAGTATACCATTATAGTATACAAATATATTGTTATGGTATACTGTAATAATATGCAAGATATTGTAATAATATGTTGTAATAGTATACAATATACTATAATAGTATACTCATTTCCCGTAAATTCACTTGCCTTTTCCCTTTTAATTTGTTTTAAGCTTTTACCTAACGTGAGCGGCAAATTGAAAATGCAAAAAAAAATAAAAAAAAATTATAGTATGCTATATAATGTAATGGTATACTCTTACAATTAGATCCTTTTAGATTCTTATAAAAATTTTAGTGACAAATGATATTATTTCAGTTTAATAATTCAATTAAACTATTTTTAACTCTTTGCGTACAATTGTATACCCTGTTGGTATAACTATATATTATACTGGTATCAAATGTTAGTTAATAGTTTTTTGATCGTATTAGCTACATTTAATTGGTACACAATTTGATTTTTCTTTAGTAATAATATATAAAAAAAAAGAATAGCAAAAAATAGTGAAAATAGTAAATGAAATTAGATTATGAAGAGAAAAAGAATATAAAAAAAGAAGTTAAATGAAATTAGAATAAGAAAAAAGAAAAAATAAGAAGAAAACGAGAAAAAAGAAAAGGAGAAAAGAAAAAGAAAAGAAAAGAAGCATAGAAATAAAAAAGAATTGAAGAATAAAGAGAAAATTCCCCACTAGGAAATGTAATTAGTTTATGGGTAGAAAAACAAATGGGTAGATTAGGGTAAATAGTTTTGTTTTTGTGGGAGTGTGTCAAAACCCCCATCAATAAATCAATCAACTTTGCCCCGATACCAAATTAGTTGGTTCGGTTATATCAAATCTTTTATATTCTTTGAGAGGTTGCATCAAGTAGGACTATTTTTTACACAAACTCCTAGTTTATCTGTTTGTTGAACCAGCTTTACTTTGTACATAAGCTGAGTTATGAATTGTCCTCATATGGTTGAAAACTAAGCTGTTTTGACTAATATACTGATGCTCAATTCCTAGAAATGGAAAAAAACCGACATTGCTGTTTTAAACTTAATATAATAATGGAATTCAGCACTTCCGAAAATGCAGATTTATGTTTGCTCCCAAATTTCTTTCAGGGTCCTTTGTTTCTCACTTCTTATGTTAACTTATCTTAATTAGTCTACGTGAAACAATTTGATATTTTGTTGCACTTCTGCCTATTCAAATAGTCAAGACACCAGGCCAGGTCCCATCCGAAGAATAGTACCTCAGGTTCAATTTTTTTGCAGAATTCGTCGCAACAGATAGGAAAGACAGCAGCCAATCACAAGGTGTTTTGGTTTGAGTCCTTGTCCAATTCGGAATTTACATAACTGGTTCACGATTAATTCGAAATAAATAAGCTCCTTGATTAATGTAATTATAGGCGTCCTGTATTCAAAAGCATCCTTAAAAACTTAACGCTCTAGTTGATTTCCATAAGCCTGTACGTTCAACCTGCCGTTCCCACACTAAGTCACTGATCCATTTATGAAAGTAGTGACAACAGTATTCAGGTGGAAAATCCTCCAACAAATCAATTGGCAAATAGCTAAATGCAAAGATACAATGCTCTTCCAGGGAAGCTCTATCACTAATGCTCCCAAATGGTTCATATTACATGTTATATAGTACATACCGAGCTCTGGACAGAATAACCTAATGCAAATGGCTGATATACTTGACCATAGATCCAAGATATGATCATATATCAAAAACGATCTATATTTCTAGGTCTTGGATTCAGTAGCAGAGGCCATGGTTAATGGGGAAAAACCATGATCAAGAGTAGCTTTCCATACTTTGTCAATATCAAACATCATGTTACCACACTCGTGCTCTTTCCAACCTTCCAACGCGTGCAAAATTCCTGCTATTCTTCACGCGCTCATCACTCTTCTTGGCAGCCAATTCTAGAATTATAATGTGAATTACAATAACAAGATAGATCAAAAAAAATAAAGAGAAATAGAGGATATTAGATAACCGTTTCTAACCTCACAAGAGTCTACATTTTCAAGATGTTTTGGAGTAATCATAGCTGGTGTGCTGAAGTAGAAGCAATCCTTACGAGCTTTCTTTGGTGGGAATTGTGAATAAGGAATGAATAATGTTCCTTTTGGTGCTTTCAATTGTTCATCTTCACCCAATCCGTCTCCTACTAACCATATCTGCAGCATAATCAAGAACCTCTTTTGACTGTTACGAATTATGAAGATTCAGGACAATATACTTTTCGATGTATATTGGTTTGTACCTTTGAAACATTATAAGATTTCGACAGGACCAACTTAGTTGCAGCCTCAGGGGTTAGCTTTGTGTTAAGTCTCTTGTACTCTTCTTCGTCTAACGTGACAACCTATATATACAAAACATACATTCAAAACGAGCGAAAGGAAAACGGATATTGTGGAGTAGATTAATAATCAAATATACCTGAATTCCTCCTTGGTACAAGGTTAAGGCAATGGAGTAAGCAACTTTGGATAAATGGCCTCGAAGGACAACTTGGGCAGTTCCTTTAGGAATGGAATTTACGACCACAGCAGCAGCTAGGCTACTTCCATCAACCACCTTCACTTTCAGCTGAGGATTTCTCCTTATGTAAAGTTCACCATTGCTATTCAGCCTCTCTTCCTGGAAAGTTACATTTGTATAAAAGCATAAGTATCAGCCTACAAACCTTGAATTTTCTTTAAAAAAATTTTCTCCATAATAACAATTTTGTGATATCTTACATAACATTTTGCAGAAGCCTGCAAGAATATTACTATCAGTTAAGGATATGTCATGCATTTTTCTCATAGATAAAGTAAGGATGAGTATTGTTAGACTTTTTAGACATATACTTTGACTTGCCTGGTTTAAGAGTCCAAGGCTCAAAATTTTTATGCCTTTCTGATCTGCTTCAATGATTGCTTCCTCAATCAAATTGTTAATAGTCTCTCTTTGCGATTTCATTAAGTACTGCAACACAATCAAGTCATGCCGAATAATCTCTGTAACAACGGATCCAAAATATGGAACAATCTTGAATAATTTTTCATTACTTACTTGTATGCGATACTTTGGGATAGCCCAAGTTTGTAATTTGAGATTCTTGAACAAATTTCTCTCAACAATAAATGTGCGACCATAAATCCAAGTAATCATTATAGACCATAGTGTGATGGGCCATATTAACCAGAAATACCACTTAGAGGTGTGAGGCTTCGAGGCCAGAGACACAAACCCTAGTCGAAGATGGTAGATGGATTCTGGGGTTGTTAGATGTGTAAGGTGCACCACATCAGGCACTTCAGCTTCCCTCTCAAGTGACTTTTCGTACAATGTGTCTGACGACTTGTCCACTGTATCATAGATATAGTCATACATTGGCATGAAAAGTGAATAGTTTGTTCTGAATTGGGTGTGATGTAGTGAGTGATACCTGTGCCATCAAAACGTTGATATTAGTGGCTAAAGAATAAACAGGATCTTTACAAACGGAGTACAGAACTTCAGTGATTACTAACGCGCCCAATATTCTGTAGGAATTTTGCATTGCTTGTTATAAAAATGTAGTTATAATTACCATATAAGTGACCTGATCGTGTAAATATATTATGTAGAATTAAGCTCATTGAGATATAGGCAAAAAGACTCACGAGGGCGTATACATCAAGTACTTGAGAGGAGGAAATATAGAGAACATCCACTTAGGAATGAGCTCAAAGTTGCAATGCCCCATGTTGTTCATGAAATCAATATAGGTGACATAAGCACCAACTGCAGCTATAGAGACAGTCCGAGTGAATATAGTAGTGAGCAATGGTATGGCGAAGAGCGTGAAATATGATAAGTGCTCAGCAAATGGATGAATTACAGCTGCCAAATTAAATACAATAAGTACTTTGTAAGTCCTCATCACAAATATAGAAAAATGATACAAAATGTTTTTGAGAGGACAACGTTACTTACAAGTGATGGGCTCAGTAACAATGGAAGAGTGGTGATGAGAATGGTAACGAGAGTAGAGAAAATGGTGGTGTAAAGCTCTGTGAAGCCAATAATAGAGAAACTCGACAGGACCAATATGAAGCAAAGCAATAATAATGATGCCATCAGTTCTCCACAAAGGCGGGTGATGAGCTTGTTCCAGCATCAGATATGTGATATAATATAACAGCCCATTAAGTATGATCTGATCATCCCTACAACACGCCAACCTTAATCAATCGTGCCATGTACAATTTAATTTGTTAGATTTTTTTTAATTAAAAGTCCAAGAACCTAATACGTTCGGTCAAACCTCTTTATAACAGATCACACAAACTATATATGTCTTTGTTAAAAGTATAAATATTTAAAGTATGCCGGTCCTTTTTTCAAGGTATTTATTATATTAAAAGTTGGATTACAATGTGGGATGTGCTGATGTGACGATTTAAACCAGTAACAATAATTTTAATTTGGTGTATCGAAAAGGTTGGATTTCTGGCATTATGACTTTTTTGTGACTTACTAATTATTATGAAATTTACCTTCTCTATTATGACTTATTAGGACTTGGTGCACGAGGGTGTGTATCTTAACGCTTACGACTATTTGGAGTGGAGCAGATGAAGAATGAACTAAGGCGTAAGGATAGGAAATGACATACCAGTTGCTTTCTCTGTCAACTTGATCAAATTCTATGCTTTTATCAACAATTCGATTATTACCCTTAGCAGTCCTGTAGCGAGATAGAGATATCCATATCTGGTTGTGAATCACTCTCGAGAGTAGAAGTGGGAGTATGATTATGTATATAATGTCCCTCTGGCTTTCATCTTTGCTCATAAAGTATGTGTATATGCTGTGACCCACAAATGGTGCCAAAACCAAGTACTTCATCCCAAACAAATCAATATTGTAAAAAAGTCAGCAGATTCATGATTAAAAAAACCCACAAAAAGGAAAAAAAAAGATTCATGATGCAGAATCGTAATGTTATTGACAAAGAAATAAGAGGGAAGAAATTGAAGAAGTGTTGCATGAAGCTTAATAGTTACGTTTACCTTTTAAAGAAAAAGGTAATGAGTTGCCAATACTATGAGAGAATTCCAAAAGACCGCTATTTTTCTGTAGAATTTTCTAAAACGCTAACTACGTACTTTCATTAGTATAAGAAATTAAAGCATATTTCCTGGAACTTGTCACATTTAATACTCCTAAATTTTTAGGGAAAAAGGCTCAAAAGAATTCCTTTTCTCTCTTTAGATTCTCTTTTGGCCAACCGTCTACATCTCCCTAGCTCCATATTAGTAACCATTTTTCCAAAGAAAGAAGGAAAAGAACAGGAAAAACGAAACAAACATACATTGGACTGTAAGAACTCAGCGCAATACCGTAGAAGAAAGAAGATAAGCAAATTGTTAAGATACATTAATAAGAAAGCCAAAGCCACATGCTTACGAATAGGAGTGCCAAACTGGCGGGTCGGGTCGGATATGGTTCGGGTCGAAAATGAGTAATGAAAAAACGGATCAATTATCTGACCCGACCCATATTTAATACGGATAGAAAACGGGTTAACCGGTGGATAATATGTAATATGGGTAACCATATTATCCATAAATTCTTGCATATGATCACTTTTGGGAGAATTCTTAATCTCTCCAACTTGAGGAACCCCCGATTTGAGGCTTTACAAATGTAAAAGTTAGATCCACTGGTTACTCATTGGTTATCCATTTTCTAAATGGATAATATGGTTCTTATCCATATTTAATTCATTTTTAAAAAGTTCATTATCCAACCCATTTTTTAGTGGATAATATGGGTGGTTAACTGTTTTCTTTTAACCATTTTACCACCTCTACTTAGGAATATACTTGAAAAACATATGACGATTTGACTGAAAAAGAAAGGGGAAAAATAGTTGGGAAATTCAAGAAAGGGTACCTTGAAATTTCCAAGAAATGTCCATGGCCATTCAGTGAGAATGCCAGGTTTAGAAGCCATGCTTTTGTACAGCTTCTTCCTTGCAAAATAAAGTGCTTGTAGTTTTGGCCACCTTAGAATTGTTCTTCCTCTATATATGTTCTTTTAATTAAAAGCTTCTCTCCTTATATAGAGCTGCATAGTACTCCCTCTAGTCCAAAATAAGTGATTTTTTGAATGTTTTCACACAGATTAAGAAATTCATCTTTTAGTATTAATTAGCAATGAAATTGACCATATTAACTTTTACTGTCTCACATAAACACTCCTAACACATACTCCAACACTATTTACTCCAAGGATAATGTATGAAAAAAATAATTAATTCATTCTTGAAATTTGAAAAAATCACTTATTTTGGACCACAAAAAAAGGCCCAAAAAATCACTTATTTTGGACCGGAGGGAGTATTTAATATCCGTTCAATTAATGACCTTCACCTGCAAAGTCTACTCTGGATCAGTAAGCACATGTATGATATGTAACCAGACGAGTTCATACGACACTTCGCTAAAAAGATTAAGTACTATACTATACATAATTTGTGTATATATACTATATATTAAAATGGAGTACTTAATTATTTTTCTCCTTGACTTGCAAAAGAAATTTACTTACGCACTTTTGAATTTGCTGATGACTTATTACAGACTCCAACTTCACAAAAATGGAACTAGCTAGACCCCCTTACACTATCACGTGACAAGCGCGTGTTTAGCAAAAAAATATACTATTGAAGTGTGTGAAAGTATTCAAAAATAGTACTATTCATTTTCATATTTTGTAGCACTACTGTCCATATACGAGTAGTACCTCAGATACAACTATTCGTCCCAAAATGATCTGTAGCAAGAACAGTTCAAGATGAATTCGAAGAAGTCAATAATTAATTAAGGAGTAGAAGGCCTTGATTGTAACTTGCTGAGATGCATAGAATCTACGTCTTGCTTTTGTAATTTTTTACGTGGTTCCATCAATTCATTTCTAAAAGCGTTTCTGCTGTATGCATATGTAAAGTTTATTGGATAAATTAAAGTTCTTTTTACTCACTGATTACGACATCAAAAACCATGACGGAAAGCAGAAATACCATTGGAGTTCTTGGTCCAATTTGTGTTACCCTACTGATGAGGGAGGATTGGGCTTCAGAAGGTTGCAAGATATCAGTGAAAGTTTCAATATGAAAAGATGGTGGTGTTTTAGAACTAGTAAGTCTTTGTGGTCTTATTTCCTCAGCTCCAAATATTGCAAATTTGTCTCACCGGTGGCCAAGCTATCTATTTCAACCCAGTCGCAACTGTGGAGGAATATGTTGAGATGTCGGGAAATAGTGGATGAAGATGGGATATTGTGGTAAATAAATGCTGGAGATAGTAATCTTTGGTGGGATAATTGGACAGATATGGGTGCAATAGCTAGGATCATACTGGTGGACGAAATTCATGGCAATCAAGTGGTCAAAAACTTGATTAATAATGGTAATTGAAACATTGAACATATGCACTTTCCAGAGTTTCTTGCGGAGCACATTCTCACTATACATATTGGTGATCAGAATTGTCCAGATGTGCCTATTTGGACGCCTAATGTAAATGGAACTTTTTCTACTTCTTCAGCCCGAAACATTGCTAGACAGTGAAAAGAGAGATCACCTTTGTTGATGAAGATTTGGCACAAGTTTCTCCCATTTAAGATATCGTTCATTATGCGGAGAATCCTTAAAAACGAATTGCCTTTTGATGATGTTCTTCCCATTTTTAGCCAGAATATTGTATCCATGTGTTTCTGCTGCAGGGATCCACAGGTAGAGTCCCTACATCATACATTCATGGGAGGAGAAATAGCCTCACAGATCTGGAAGATTTTCGGCAGTCCGTTGGGCGTGAGATGGAAAGAAATTCCTATCACGACTATGCTTACAAGGTGGTGGAGTACCAAGCCAAAGAATAGTGTTCATCAAACTCTACTTCTATCACACCTATGTTTATTGTAGGGAAATTTGGAAGGCTTGGAGCGGTGTTCGATACAGGGACTCTAACACCTCAATTAGGAGAATTCATTACCAAATTCTCATCCACCTCAAATGGATTGTATCCAAGACTAAGGTTAACAGGAACTGGGCTGCCGATTGGTATGGTATTTGTGGTCAAATTATGCAACTTTCCCCCGTTATTGATTGCAAGCTGGTAAAGTGGGAAAAACAACCTGACTCTTGGATTAAAATGAACATCAATGGGAGTAGAAATATACAAGGATCAGTTGGAGGTGGGGACATTTGCAGGGATCATGACGGCAACATGATTATGGCTTTTGCCTCCTCGTTCGGGAACTGCAGTAGCAACTCTGCTGAAGCCAAGGCTGCATTATTTGGAGTTCAGTGGTGTATTACACACGGTTTTTCTAATATAATTCTTGAATGTGACTCACTTCTGACTATCAACATGCTGAATGGATATAGCAAACCTCCATGGCATCTGTTGGAAATTGTGTTGAAAACTAAGAACTACATCAATATGGCTAATGTTAGAATTCAACATGGATTTAGAGAGGTCAATCAAGTAGCCGACGCTCTATAAAAATGGAGTATTGAAAATCCAGATCATGTATTTACATCAATCAATACTCTACCTCAAGGAGCTAAGGGACCATACAGGTTGGATTTGATGCAAATGGCCTCTCTAAAACATAAGCATAGGAAAAACTGTTTTTTATGATAGGATGTTGATAAATGATGAAAAGTGCATATTTTTGAGTATATTTGCATATTAATTCTTGTGTGAGTCGCGGGGGTTTACGGGGTTTTCAAAGTGAAATATACTTATTATGTGTTTCTTATGTAGGAACGAGTTGGAATGATAAATGATCAAATGATGACAATTCGACACAAAAAGAAGAGATGGAAAGAATTGGGAGCTCGTCCAATTTCGTGTGTGGCACGAAAACGGACGCAAAAAAGGATAAAAATGAAGACACAAAACGGCGAAGCGAAGCGAAGGCACGGATCGCTTCGCGAACTAGAAAATTGCAAAATCTGAGTCCACGTCCAAGTTCGTGCGCTGCACGAAAGTTGATGCGCCCTCCCGCTCTCCTATCCGAAGTTGGATTGAAAACTTCCATCCCTCATCAACCCTAGGTCATCTAAATACATCCTAAAATACCACTTTGAAGGGGGAGAAGACTTTAGGCAGGAAAGAACACGCTAGGTGCAAGAAGGAAAGGATTCAACTTCACATTTTCCCTCTCTCTTCCTCTATTTCTATTATTGGTTATGAATTCTAGTATTGTAGCTTTGCATACTATTATGAATAGCTAATTTTTTATCTAGGGTTTTGATGAAAACTTTTAGAGGATGAATTCTTGTTATATTTTTATATAATTGAGCCGTTGGATTTTTCTACTTGTTCAACTACGTGTTTGTTATTTTTGATTGAATGGCCATCAATTGACTGTGCCTATTTAGTGTGTATTACTTGGAAAAGGATACATATTTGGATAGTTGTTTGGCAACATCACTCCTAACATATGTGAGGAATCAATACGGAGGATTTAAAGGTGGGATTATGAATAACGAAGCTTTGGTGCGATTTTAGTGAGCGGTGCACTAGTTCCAGCTGGCGTAGTTCAGAAGAATATGTCTAGTAAATTGTGGTAGTTCTCGAAAGTGAATTGCGACACACGAAGTACCCACGATCGATAGAGAATACTTAGGCGAAATTATAAAAGACGCAGCGGGAAGGATTCCAACAATTGGGAAAATCATAACTCTAGACCTCATTAATCTTGTCTCCAATCCTTATCCTTGTTAATTGATAGTTTTACTGCTTTCTAGTATTTGTTAGTTAATTAGATAAAAATAAATATTATAATCTTTATCATTAGGAAATTGTTTGGGCTTGTGTTTCTTAGCGATATTGAACAACTGTAGCTAAGCTTAGTTCTCTGTAGGGTTCAACTCCGGACTTGTAAACCGGATTATATTTGCGACGACCGCTTAGTCCTTTTTATAAGGCATAGTTGGGCGTGATTAAAATCTGGCACCGTTGCCGGGGGAATAACGGTGTTATTAATTACAGCTAAAAGAATTTTTAGAATTCGTATTTTATTCAGCTTTCTTGACTTGAAATTCATTATACTGAAACTCTAACATTTGTAGTCTTGAGTGTTACAGGTGCATGCCTAGAAACTCCTCAAGAATCGGTGAATTATTTGAAGCATTATCGGATCCTGAGAAAGCTTTCAAGGCATTAAATCGGGCAAACAAGATGGACAAACGACAACAGAACTCAACAAAACGAATCGATCTAGACGTGGGTGACGTAATAGATAACCCAAACAACAGAAACAATAGGAATGGCCCGAACAATCAGAGTGTGGCACCTCTTGTGCCAGAAGCAGCCTTGTATGATTGGGCACAACCCACCGCTGAAAATATGGCAACCACAATTGCAGTCTTTCAGATACAAGCGCAATCATTTCAAATCACAAACAACATGCTACATTTGTTGCAGAACAAGGGACTGTTCTCAGGGTCTTACATTGAAGATCCTCAACAGTATCTGAAAATTTCTTGTCTATATTTGTTACACAGAGGTAACCAAATGTGACACCGGAAGTAATAAGGTTGTTGTTGTTTCCATTCTTAGTGGCCGGAGAGGCTCCACCTTGGCTCAATTCGCTCCCCATAAACTCTATCACCACTTGGGAGGAGCTAGTCAAGCAATTTTTGAACAAGTTCAACCCACCCAATAAGACTGCCAAGCAAGTTGATGAGGTACTGAGCTTCAGGTAGGAGAGGTTCAAAGGGATGCTGGTTAAGTGTCCACATCATGGCATTCCAGATCAGATGTTGGGGCAAAGGTTCTACATGGGATTGGCAGACAGCTTGAAGGCCAATGTTGATGCTTCAGCAGGTGGAGCATTTTTGAGCAAATCATTCAGGGAATGCAAGATCTTACTTGATAAAATGGCTCAAAACTCAGGATGGATGACAAGAGACTCTACAATCACTCCTGTAGTTCACTCAGTAGCTTTAGACCCAAACAACTATATGGCTGAGAATATGGCTGCGATGATGACGCAATTGAGTATCCTAACCAAAAAGATTGATGAGTCAGGACAGAAGCAGGTGCACATAGTTGACACGACAAATGGAGGATTATGCATGTCACCACCCAATTTTCCCTCCATTGGTTTCGTGATGGCACCTAGTCTTAAGGACTAGGTTAGCCTACTAAAATGCGGAATAACAACAATAACTAATAACAGCTAGAATTCTTCTGAGATGAATCCTTTATACAACGAACAACTTCCCAAAACCCGGTAGTACAAGTCATAAGCTCTACAGAGTTTCGCTACAACTTCTAAACACAACCGTATGGAAATAAGTACAACAGTGTGAATATAAAGTATGAAGGTGACTCCGAAGCCTGCGAACGCAGCAGCAGGACTACCTTGAGTTTCCTCGGCAAGAATCCGCACAGCTACTAACGAACAATACCTGGACCTGCACAAAAAAAATGTGCAGAAGTATATTATGAGCACACCACAGCGGTGTCCAGTAAGTATCAAGATTAACCTCGGTGGAGTGGTGACGAGAAACAGTCAAGACACCTACTGTTCTAATATACAGAACATGATATTTATATAGAGACTACGCGATACGGCTAACAATACAGTAATTAAAATAAGGAAGGAAAACAAGTACTCAGGGAAAATACCATAAGGAAAAACACGGAAAAGTAAGCGAGAATACAACCCAAGTCCGAAATCACAAATACAGTAAAGAAAAGTCATAACTCAACAACTCCGATAGTTTTCACCTTAAATCTTAACTAACGAGCGTCTATCAAATAGTCAAACCCTTCAACTGATAAAAGAGAAAATGTTTCGTAATATACTTCATTCGAAAAAGTGTTCTTTTTAAAAAGACTTCTTTCAAAATAATGGCCTTTCGAATATAATCTTTTCAGATAGATAACCTTCGCATATCAGTCACCCTGTGACACCTCATCTCATAATCATACAATACGAGTCTCAATACCTGAACCCTAACACTTGGCATCATGTGCCCTCATCGCACCTCCTGATCATATTGACAACTCACGTGCTCTAAAAGAGTCATTCTCACATGGAAGGCAAATAACAAGGGTGTGCGTCTATACTCAGAAATCTCAAGGAGTCTCCTATCCGATAAGGGTGATTAACCATGTATATGCTTGTGCAAATGTCCTAACATAGTCCATACCAACTAATAAGTAAAGGATTAGAGCAGACAGTACCTATAATGTTTACACAGGGATAGGATCAATGAAACATCAGCTCAGAACGCAATGATTTTTAACAGGGGATCTCCCAGGATATCGTCCCGTAGTCCCAAACATAAATACTCGGGGATCTCTCAGTATCCCGGGGATCTCTCAGTATCCCGAGGATCTCTTAGTATCCTCAGTATATGTTGGGTATCTCTTGGTATCCCGAGGATCTCTTAGTATCCTCAATATGTGCTAGGGATCTCTTGGTATCCCGAGGATCTCTTAATATCCTCAATATGTGCTGGGGATCTCTCGGTATCCCGCACTACAGTCCAAATCAATATGTGTGTACAGGGGAATCTCCCGGGTGCAATCCCGTAGTTCCAAAAGTAAACATGAGGGGGATCTCCCGGGTGCAGTCCCGTAGTCCCAAAAGTAAATATGCAGGGGGATCTCCCGGAACATCGATCCGTAGTCCCAAAGTAGACATGTAGTACAACCAACAGAAACAATAGTCACAACACAACAGAAAGCTCGTACATCACCACAATACATAAAACAACAACAAATGACAATAATACAAGGTAAGACAAGTAAATCAACTTAAGGACTGTAAATCGCAAGGAAACGGCAGAACCAACTCACAATGAGTAACCACAGAAAAGAATGCTGGCATAAAGGAAATAGTTCAACAACGGGGAAACTAATATATAGCAACGATCCCACAATATACAAGTCAATCACAAGGAAATCAACACGAGTCAAATAGTCCCAGATAAGGGCAAGCCAACAAGGACATAGGTTATCTAACTTCTTTTAAGATTGAACAATTTCGAGGATATTCGACGATTCAATTAGGGAAAGATGATCTTAGCTTCACTTAAGACTAAACAATTTCAGGAGGGGAATAATAATTCTAAAATAAGATAAACAACTATGAAAAGATAGCATGACAATAGGAGAGGCGAAAATTCTTCGGTTAAATCATTAGGAGTCAATTAGGCAATAAGAGTGAATCATGAAGCAATTAATTCCAATTAAGCATGTAGAGGTGAAACAAATAAATAGGAAACTCACTCATGTCAAGAACACATTCCTACAGAGTGAATATAAAGACCTAAGAACCCTAAAAGGCCAATTTTTCCACATATAAGTCCGAGCACGCACTTGTCACCTTGCATACACGAACTACAATCACATAGAAGACTCAAATCCTAAGGGGAAGTCCCCCACACAAGGTTAGGCAAGATACTTACCTCAAAGATGACACACCGATACTCTAAAATGCACTTCTCGGGTGAAAGATCCCCGGGCAGCTCAAATCTAACCAAATTAACTTCAAAGCACAAACAAAACACATAAGAAACTATTCCGGATCATAAAGTCTCAATCTTTAATAAAATCCAAAAATCGGTCCAAAAGTCGACCCCCGGGCCCGCACCTCGGAACCCAACAAATTTTACAAAAACCGAATGCCCATTCCGATACGAGTCCAACCATTATCAAATTCCGATACCATTTGGTCCCTCAAATCACAATTTTTCATTTTAGAAATTTTCTTCAAAAACCAACTCCTTCCCTAACCCAAAACACAATTTAAATGATAAAAATGAAGATAAAATCATGGAATATGTTAGATTCTAGGTGAAGAACACTTACCCAATCGATTTGCTTGAAAACCCCAAAAGAAGCTCCCAAATCCGAAGTTTAAAACCCAAAATATGAAGAAAATGGCTAACCCTCGACATAAAAGGATTCTGCCAGGGCTTCCGCATCTGCGGTGGAGAAGCCACATCTGCGAACTTGGCCTGGGACCGCATCTGCGGAAAGTAACCGCACCAGCGGCACCGCAGGAGCGAAAAGTGGAGCCGCAGAAGCAAAAATTTACCCAGGCGTGCACGACCGCAGAAGCGGCCTGGCTCACGCAGAAGCGGAGCCGCACCTGCGCTCCAAGGCCGCAGGTGCGAAAACACCAGAACCAGACCTGCTTAGAACTATGCAAAACATTCGAACCTCGTCTGAAACACACCCGAGGCCCTCGAGACCCCGTCCAAGAATACCAAAAAGTCATATAACCTAACGCGGACTCGCTCGAGGTCTCAAATCACATCAAATAACGCTGAAACTAGGGGTGGGCATTCGGTATTTTAGTTCGGTATTTAAGAATTTCGGTTCGGTATTTAGGTATTCGGTTTATCAATTGTGTATACCAAATACCATACCAAAATATTTTGGTACGGTTCGGTATTTCTTATTTTGGTTCGGTACGGTTTCGGTTTAATAATCGCTGAATAATCAATGCTAACGCCTAACAGTGCACATGCACAATTGAAACTTTCACTTGTAATAATAGTGCACATGCATAACTATCATCTGTTCCGATAGGCAATATATAATAACAGTGCACATGCACAATTGAATAACTGAAAAGCAAAAGCTGGACAAGTTCTTACAATCTGCAGTTTTGCACGCCACTAAAGAGGATTTATGTTCTTACTAAAGAGAATCATATACTGAATATATTAACATATTTGCAAATTCAACAGTGCAACAGAATTGTTGACGCCAGTGCACTGCAAATTATGCCTAACTCCAAAGCTGAAAGAATCAAATTGAATTTGTACACAACTACACATTATACAACTATATAATATATTAACATATCTGCAAATTCAACAGTGCAACAGTCAATAGATGCATCAGTCTTAACAGAATTAACAGTGAAATAGATGCAGCAGATGCAACAAAATTAACTTAACAGTGCAACGGTCTTAACACTTAATAGTTCACACTTAAACACAGTGCAACAAAAACAGTCTTAACACTTAAACACAGTGCAATTGGCCAACTGCAACAGTCTTAACACTTAAACATAGTGCAACAAAAACAGAGAGGGCATCCCTCAACAAAAACAGTCTTAATTCTTAAATACGGATTCCAGGAAGACGCGCAAGACAATGCTTAATATGATTCCTTAAACCAGTTGTTCCATTCCTCTTTGGATGAGCATTATAGACTTGAGCACAATGCTTGCACTCTACTTTGCGAACTTCTCCATTATCTTCTTTCACCTCAAAGTGTTCCCAAATATCGGAGCGCACTTTAGGAGCACGGGGCATGATTGCACTTGAACCTAAAAAAATATAAATCATAAGTTAGAATATAATATTTTGATGATAATAAATCAAAACTACAAAAGTATTAAGTCTATCACCAAACAAATAGAGTATTAAACTTACCACTCAAGATGCAAGTTGCAACTATACATCAAACAATGCTAGTAGTGCTTCCATTATTTTCCATATCTATAGATGATTCGACCAAATATGTCATACAAATGAAAAAGCATGATATATTATTTTGAACTAAAATACACACAAAATATTAAAGCTTACCAAGCTCGAGTTCCTCAAGATACTTCAAGTCTTCTTCAACACTAATAGGATTCTTCTCTTCTCTAAGCCAATCTTGAACACAAATAAGAGCTTGCACACATTTAGGAGTCAATGAACTCCTAAATGAATCAAGAATACGTCCACCGGTGCTAAATGCGCATTCCGACGCCACACTAGAAATTGGAATGGCCAACACATCACGAGCCAACTCCGAAAGAATAGGAAATCTAGGAGCATGTGTTTTCCACCAACTCAAGATATCAAATTCTTCACTAAAAGGCTCTTGTTCTTCACTAATGTATTTATCCAACTCCGATTTGGCACCCCCACTTCCATTGTCTTCCTTTTGTTTCTTCAAGCTAAGCTTAGTCCTTATTTTTGATGCACTTATAACACTCCCACTAGATGTATTAGATGTGTTGCTAGATGAAGTAGATCTAGATGGAGATTGAGGACAAGATCCAGTTGAATACTTTTTTAGATACTCTCCAAACAAAGAATTCATATAAGCATACACCTCAACATTTATTTTCTTCCCTTTTTCCTCCCCAAAAAGTTCTTCAAGTGCTCCCGCAACATATTCAAATTTGTTACGTGGATCCAACACAGAAGCAATAAAAATCATTTTATTCATCTTTTCAGGCTCACCCCAATACTTCTTGAACTTTTCTTGCATTCGCTCAGCCATTTTTCTCAAATGCTCATCCTCACTAGCTAAACACATTTTCAAATGACAATAAAGTTCAGATACATCCTCAAAATGAGAATTACAAGTGACATAACATGAACCTAAAACTTTTTTAGTTAGCTCGTGAAATCTTGCAAGAAACTCTATCACATTCCTCACATTCACCCAATCATAAGATTCAAGAGGACCCGCACTACTACCATCTTCACAAATATGAGAACATTGATAAGCAGAAAATCCATCATCAAAAAGATGAAACTTGTCAAAGGTCATTTCAAAGTTTTGTGTCGTGTCCAACATCAAATAGGTGGAATTCCACCTAGTAGGAACATCCAAACACAATGTTTTGGTACATTCTACCTTTACATATGCACAACACTGTTTAAACTTTAAGGTCCTTGCAGGCGAAGATCTCACATACCTCACAACATTTCTAACACGTGTCACAGAAGCATCAAGTTCTTTCAAACCATCTTGCACAATTAGATTTAGTATATGAGCCATGCATCTCACATGAAGATGTTTACCACTCATCATATTAGTTTTTCACATATCTAACTGTTTAGACAATTCTTTGATTGTGACATCATTTGAAGAAGCATTGTCCACGGTAATAGTGAAAACCTTGTCTAATTTCCATTCAAGCAAACAATCCCTAATAACTTTAGCCATCTCTTCACCCTTATGACTAGTGATAGGGCAAAAGTTTAGTATTCTTTTATGCAACTTCCAATCCCTATCAATGAAGTGGGCTGTCAAACACATATAATTTATTCTTTGTAGTGAAGTTCATGTGTCTGTTGTGAGGCAAATTTTTGGTTGTGCTTCTCTAAAAGACCTTCTTAGATTTTGCTTCAATTCACCGTAAACTTCATAACAATCCTTTGTTATTGTTCTACGAGAAGGAAGACGAAATAGTGGTTGAGTTTTTCTCATAAACTTCATAAAGCCTTCAGTTTCTACAAAGCTAAATGGTAGTCCATCAATAACTATCATCTCAATTAAGGCCCTCCTAACCACTTCTTGTACAAATTTCCAAATTGATCCTTCATCATTTTGGCAAGATTAAAAATTTAACTTTGTTTTACTATTATCTTTATCAATGTTAAGTGGGTATTCTTTGCATCTAAGCAAATTATTCTTCAATCCTGTTGTTCCATTCCTAGATGAATTAGCCGCATAGGCTTGTTTACAATATCGACACCGTGCTTTCCCAACCCCATTAACCTCAAATTTATCAAAATGGTTCCAAACGTCAGACCTAGGTTGCATGGCTTTCCTTTTCTTGGAATCTTGGGTATCAATGGTGTTGGTGTTACTATCTACCGTAATAGGTAAACTTTCACTTGAACCAGCATCACTTACTCTACTTGTATCTGCCATCTATACAAAATTAAACAAATATAAACACAAATTAACAATCATGTATTTTAAAAATAACATGCAAAAGAAACAGATGGATACTAATCCAACCAAGTTCAAATTTTCTCTGTAAATCAGCAAACATTACAGCACAACTATATCATATAACGTAGAACTGAACCAGAACACATGGACTAAATATATTCTCTGTAAATCAGCAAACATTACAGCAAATATTTCAATATATTTTCTGCAGATTGCAGAACACCAGGGAATAAATGCATCATTTTTATGTATAATAGTGCGTCTTTTATCTTCTAAGGCTCAAGATATCCAACACATTAGAAACAGGACAATCAAAAAAATAAACAAGGGTAAAAAGAGAGTACAAAGACGTGCAAACATGGCAGATTATAAATGTATTGTTCTATGTCCATCGCTAAAGAACAGTGAGAAATTGAGAATATTACAGGGAAAAAAAATAATAATCAACTATACAACTTCACAAGGAAACAAATAGTACTCAACAGAAGAAATCAATAAATCACTAGAAATCTTCATCAAATTCATTTCCATCGCTAGAAAGTAGAAATCGCTAGAAAGTAGAAACATACCTTTGAAAATTGAAATTATCGCAAGTTCACAAGTCGCAACTCGTAACAGCAGCATGAGTGAGGACTAGGGAGTGAGGAGTCGGAGCTTCGAAGTCGGAAATCGCCAGGAAGCCCAAATCGCTAAATCGCCGCTGTACTGCTCTAAGTCTAAATTGCTAAACGCCTAAACCTAATGCCCTAAGTCCCTAACCAGCTAAGGTAAACTTTAGAGTTTAGAGTGGGCTTGGGCAGTTGGGCTGGGGCGATGGGCTGGGGCTGGGAGTGGGAATTAAATAAAGAAGGTTATGGGCTTGGGCGTTGGGGCTGGGGCGATGGGCAGTGGGCTGGGTTATTAAGGAAAGGTCTTTTAAAAATCGGTAATACCGAAATTTCAGAATTCTAATACCGAGGACCGAACCGAAATACCGAAATACCGAAAATTTAGTACCGAATTAGATCGAAATACCGAAAAAAATCGAAACCGAAATATCGAAATAATTCGGCCCGGTTCGGAATTCGATTTTTCGGATTTTATGCCCACCCTTAGCCGAAACGACGAATCACACGATGAATCAAACTTAGGAACTTTCAATCATCCAACTTCGAAAACTTGTGTCGAAACCAATCAAATCAACTCGGAATGATGCCAAATTTTGCAGACAAGTCCAAAATGACATAACAGAGCTGCTCCAGCTCTCGGAATCGCATCCCGATATCGCAAAAGTTAACTATGTGTCAAACTTCTCAAATTTCCAAACCTCCATTTTTCTAACTTTAGCTAAAACGCCTCAAATTACCCTATGAACCTCCAAATCTGAATCCGAGCGCGCGTCTAAGTCTAAAATCACCATACGAAGCTGTTGAGATCACCCAAAACCCATTCCGGGGTCGTTTACTCAAAAGTCAAATTCCGGTCAAATTCTCACCGTTCAAGCTTCCAAAACTAGAATCCTTCTTCCAATTCGACTCCGAATCATCCGTTAACTAAATTCAACCATGCACGCAAGTCGATACATATAATGTGAAGCTGTTCCAGACCTTACGCCGCTGAACGGAGCTTAAATTCTCAAAACGACTGGCCAGATCGTTACAATGCACATTATGCATTAATCAGCCATATGTGTGCTCGTGGAGTGGTAAAAGTGACAGTCAGAACTATCAAGAGAATATGAACTATGTGTCAACTGTGGAGGCGAGACAAGGCAGTCAGACTTGGGGACAGCAGAATCAACAATATAGGCCACCACAGTAGCAGTACAAAAATAATAATAATCTTGGAGCTGCACGACCACATGATCATGTTGTGCCTTATCAAAGGCAACAAGGGTACAATCAGCTAGCTTATCAACAACCTCAACAGCAACAGATAGTGCGACAAGATGATGGGTTGTTTGAAATAAAAGGAATGTTGCAATAACTCATTGGGTCCAGTGGGAAAATGGAAGAAAAGGTCAACCAGATGCAAGAAAAGGCACACCAGATGCACAAAAAGGTAGTATCACACGACTCAGCTATCAAGGGCATCGAAATTCAACTAGGGCAAATATCCACGGCCCTCAACAATTGTCCTGAAGTGACATTACCTGCGGACACACATGTAACCCAAAAGAGCAGGGCCCGAAGAAGCTGATGGCTGTGAGTTTGAGAAATGGTAGATATCTTGATCTAGAGCAAGAAATTGCTCGCAAAAGCCGACCAATTGAAATACTTGTGCCAGTACCAATTGAGGTAGATGAGTCAACTAAGCTAACCGACGTAAGAATCCAGCCAGCCCAGGAGAAAATAAACAAGGAAATAGTTTGAAAAGGAGGCTGAGGGAGTGCAAGAGAAGGTAGTAGAAAAAGTGCCCGAGTAAGATCCAACTCAAGTCACAGGAAAGAAGCGATCGCCAGCATCCTTCCCGCAGTGGTTGGCCAAATATCAGAAGGATAAGCAGTATAAGAAATTCATGGAGATGTTGAAGCAAATCCAGCAAATCCAGGTGAACATTCCACTGATTGACGCCTTGACGGAGATGCCTGGATATGCAAAAATGATGAAATACTTGATGTCTCGCAAGTTCGACTTTTAAGACTTGGCCACTGTTACACTAACCCAGACACGTAGTGCTATCGTGGCGAGACCCATAGCTGAGAAGTTGTCCGACCCAAGGAGTTTCACAAACCCATGCACAATAGGCAGCTATGCTTTTGCTAAAGCATTGTGTGATTTTGGGGGCGAGCATAAATTTGATGCCCTTGGCTATCTATAAAAGGTTAGGCATTGGAAGAGCAAGACCCACATCCATGTTACTACAGCTAGCCGATCGAACGGTAAAGAGGCTACTTTGTATACTTGATGATGTACTGGTGCAGGTTGGAAAGTTTGTGTTTCCGGCAGATTTTGTCATTCTGGACTGTCGGGTTGACGAGGAGATTCCCATAATTTTGGGAAGGCCATTCTTGGCCACTGGGAGAGCTCTAATTGATTTAGAAACTAGGGAGCTAAAGATAAGACTGAACGATGAAGAGATAACGTTCAATGTGCAGAAGTCTATGCGGCGACCAAGTGAATTTGCTAACTGCTCTCCGATAGAAGCTGTGGATGTGATTTTGGAGGAGATGATGAGGCTCTGAATGCAAAAGACCATCTAGCAGCCTGCCTGATGAACTTAGAAGAGGTAGCTGGTGAGGACTTGGCGGAGTGGGTTTTTGCCCTTGAAGGCCAAGGGTACTGGAAAAGAGAGATCGAATTCGAGCCTTCACACTTAGAAGAAAGAAAGACCCCTCCAGCTAAGCCATCAATTGAAGAGCCACCACAGTTGGAGCTAAAACCGTTACCGTCTCACCTCATGATGCTTTCTTAGGACTGAACTCGACTTTACTCGTTATTACCTCATCTGGTTTGTTAGATACGCAGGTAGAATAGCTTTTGCAGGTTCTGGAGGAGTGCAAAACTGCAATCGGTTGGACCATTACAGACATAAAGGGTATCAACCCAACTTTTGTATGCATAAGATTCTACTGGAAGATGGGCACAAACCTTCCAGAGAACATCAAAGAAGGTTGAACCTCAACATGAAAGAAGTGGTGAAAAAAGAAGTGATCAAGTGGTTAGATGCGGGAATCATCTTCCCCATCTCTGATGGCAACTGAGTCAACCCAGTTCAGTGTGTGCCAAAGAAGGGTGGAATGACAGTAGTGCAAAAAGAGAACAACGAGTTCATCTCAATAAGAACAGTCACAGGTGTTGATACCCAATTTTTTTCTCATATTTTTAAATTTTATATATACTTTCAAAATAGTATATTTGCATCATCATTTAGTTTATAAATCTATACAAGCATTTTCTATAAATTTCCCTAATTTTTAGAGCTTTAAAGTGATTTTTCTGCATTTTAATTACTTGAATAATTATTAATTATTCCTTCAAATTATTTTATCACGCCCCGAACCTGGGGAGGCGTGGCTGGCACCCGGTGTTGTAGCAGCCCGAGCGAACCACTCTGTACTTATTCATTCTTTTTATAACTATCATGGGCTTATATGGACACGACTCATAATGTACAACTGTAAGTGGGTAACACTGTATCAATAAACTATCGTTCTTAACATGAATACATATGGGCCGTCAAGGCCTTTGACATACTGTACAAACTGAACCTCTGTATACAAAGCCTCTAAGATTATTCGACATCAAATGGGACAGGGTACCGGCCTACCCATAAGTCTGTAGCAAAACTTTGACACAATGACTCATAGACTCGGCTGCACTCCGAATGAGGTGGAGTCTTACCGATCTTTCGCTGAATGCTAACCTCGTCTACTATGAGGGCTCGTCAAACTAATTGTCTATACCTGCAGGCATGAATGCAGCGTCCCCAACAAAAGGACGTCAGTACGAATAATGTACTGAGTATGTAAGGCAGAACTGAAACCTAACAATAAGATCATTAATTAAAGACATGGAAGAAATATAGAGTAAATGACTCAACCTGTAAGTCTGGATGACTCTGTAAATCATGAAATACTTATAGTGTTATGTATATGCGTATGAATGTCATGTCGTGCATGAGTACGTGTGTTCATAACATCATCATGCCTCTGAGGGCATCCCATCACATCATCTCGGCCACTGTGGGCAAATCATCAACGTATACCAGCTGATCAGGTGGTGGTGCGTATATAACGCTATAACCTTTCCCATATCCCATATACATATATATACATATATTTTTGCGTATATAACGCCCTAACATCGTCACACCTCTGAGGGCATCTCATTATAACATCTCGGCCACTGTGGGCAAATCATCAACGTATACCAGCTGATCAAGTGGTGGTGCGTATATAACGCCGTAACCTTTTCCCAGATCCCATATACATACATACATATATATATATATATATATATATATATACGCGTATATAACGCCGTCTGAGTCATGGGTAAATGCACATGTAAATGAATGCAATGCATGAGAAGTACGTTAATGAAACTTCTCGGAACGTCATAAGACCATTATACCTCTGATTAATATCATGAAATAAACTTTTTTCAACTTACGTATTTTTTTGAGACCCATGAACATAAGATGTAATAATAAGACACATGGGAATTCAAGAACATAAGCACCTTTAGTATTTCTACGGATAGAGTCATTTATGGAAATTTCGTATTTTGCTCGTTTCATTTGTATAATTCGGATCATGCCAAAAAGAAAGATGGGATAGCCTTAACATACCTGAGCAACATAATTACCATACTGATCTTGTGCCAACATGCTTACGGATCCTAAGATTTCTTCCATCACTTTATTTTAGGAAACTTTGGAAGAGGAATACAAAAATAAACTCCAATTCATTCTCTTCGTGTGAACCAGAATTGTAAACCAAAGAACAATTGCATGTGTCGTTCTTGAGTAATCAACCAATCTACACCCCAACAAAATTTGCTGACTATATGAATCATCTATCCGCCGTATTTATTCTGTTCTATTTGGCCCATCTCCTTCCACTGCTGAATAATCACTAGTTTATTAGAGAAAACCAAGCTTGTTAAGCAAAGGAAATTTAACAATAAAAAGGTCTAGGGATTTCTAGAGTTCTGTGTATGAGCCACATGTAGTTGTCATAGAAGAAGAGAAAGGTAAAGATGATAGCTATATATCTCTAAATATAAAAGGGAAGGAAGGATTACATAGACATAATTGGCACTCAAAATTGAGATTAGAGACAGACTTTTGGAAAGTTACCTATCGTCTTTGCCAAATCTCACATTTTAACTCATGCCACATAATATAATTATTTTATGAGTCACCATTCCCATAAGGTAAGGTTGCCACGTGGGGTTAAACTTTTATTCAATTTTTATCCACTTAATTAAGAATTATCTCAAATTACTTAAAATACTATTCACTTTTAATACACTTTATATATCATACTACAATATACTTTACTATGATGGTCATGTGGTACCATACAAAATAAATACATACACTATTATTTCATTAAAACATCCACACACACACACACACACACACACACACACACACACACACACACACACACACACACATATATATATATATATATATATATATAATTTTCCCAATCTCATATAAAGAGTACAAATTTTCGTACGCTTAATTCTTAAAATGGTGAAAAGATAATCTTTTTTCCTTGTGACAAAATAATTTCTATTTTTATAATAAAGAAAATCTCATAAACTTTCTCATATTATGAGTATAATTGAAAATAGTAATATTAGTAATTATATAAAATCATATTTTTCAATTTTTTTTACAAAATGTTCCACTCAAAATACCATATCCGAAAATAGTAATAATGGTAACTATCCAAAATTATACTTATAAAAATTTTACTAAAATATTCCACTTAAAAGAAAATACCACACTAACATAATATCTAACGGTATCAAGGTTGTTAAACTTATGGAGTCTTATAATAATATTGTCACAAATCCTTTATAACCTCATGAATAGTCTTAATCCCTTCAAGCTCATATGGATTACTACGAGTCATCCCAATATTAAAGTACGGGGTGTAACATCCTCCCCCCTTTAAAACATTCGTCCTCGAATGTTAACTCTGTAGAGATTTACAAAATTTTCTCTAGGGTCTCCTTGGTAAACTAAGCTAAAACCCAACCTTTATCTGATGTCTGGACTATTCACAACCTTCTGTACTTGAGTACCTCGTATCTTCTTCACCTTTACCTTACTTATCTTTCAATCTCGCATCGTATCTTCTGTTTCTTTCATAACCTTCCTGCCACATAGGTGAAAATTACGCCTTAAAGCTCTACTGTGATACCGGCACCTATGGTGCATACAAAATCTGACGAACGCATCATACTGACTTCTCGACTCAGCTCTATGGCACGATATGGAAACAAAAGAAGGGTAACATTTCCTACATGCCCTATAGCCTCTCAGTTATAAATGTGGCGCGCAACACACCCATAAGTGAGACTCTACTAGGCACGGCTTTGTAGACTCCCTAGGACACGAACTGCTCTGATACCACTTTGTCACGCCCCGAACCTGGGGAGGCGTGGCATAGCGGCCCGAGCGAACCACTCTGTAACTTATTCATTCCTTTTATAACTATCATGGGCCTACATGGCCACGACTCATAATGTACAACTGTAAGTGGGCAACACTGCATCAATAAACTATCGTTCTTAAAACAAGAATACATATGGGCCATCAAGGCCTTTGACATACTGTACAAACTGAACCTCTGTCTACAAAGCCTCTAAGATTATTCGACATCAAATGGGACATGGTACCGGCCTACCCATAAGTCTTTAGCAAAACTCTGACACAATGACTCATAGACTCGGCTGCACCCCGAATGAGGTGGAGTCTTACCGATCCTTTGTTGAATGCTAACCTCGTCTACTATGAGGGCTCGTCAAACTGATTGTCTATATCTGCAGGCATGAATGCAGCGTCCCCAACAAAAGGACGTCAGTACGAATAATGTACTGTGTATGTAAGGCAGAACTGAAACCTAATAATAAGTCATCATTAATTAAAGACATGAAAGAAATATAGAGTAAATGACTCAACCTGTAAGTCTGGATGACTCTGTAAATCATGAAATACTTATAGTGTTATGTATATGCGTATGAATGTCATGTCGTGCATGGGTACATGTGTTCATAACATCATCATGCCTCTGAGGGCATCCCATCACATCATCTCGGCCACTGTGGGCAAATCATCAACGTATACCAGCTGATCAGGTGGTGGTGCGTATATAACGCCATAACCTTTCCCATATCCCATATACATATATATACGCGTATATAATGCCATAACATCATCACGTCTCTGAGGGCATCCCATCATATCATCTCGGCCACTGTGGGCAAATCATCAACGTATACCAACTGATCAGGTGGTGGTGCGTATATAATGCCGTAACTTTTCCCATATCCCATATACATATATATATATATACGCGTATATAACGCCGTCTGAGTCATGGGTGAATGCACATGTAAATGAATGCAATGCATGACAAAATAATTTCTATTTTTATAATAAAGAAAATCTCATAAACTTTCTCATATTATGAGTATAATTGAAAGTAGTAATATTAGTAATTATATAAAATCATATTTTCAAAACTTTTTTTTTACAAATTGTTCCACTCAAAATATCATATCCGAAAATAGTAATAATGGTAACTATCCAAAATTATACTTATAAAACTTTTACTAAAATATTCCTGTTAAAAGAAAATACCACACTAATATAATATCTAACAGTATCAAGGTTGTTAAACTTATGGAGTCTTATAATAATATAGTCACAAATCCTTTATAACCTCATGAATAGTCTTAATCCCTTCAAGCTCATATTGGATTACTACGAGTCATCCCAATATTAAAGTACGGGGTGTAACATATTTTGTGATGACTTAATCATTCAAATTACTATTGTGCATCCCCATATTTGTTTCATAATATTTTTACTTTATTGCGTATAATTATGTTTGCAATTTTAAGCTATTTACCTAATTTCGCAATAGTAGCCTATATTCATATATAATTGCTCTTTATCTATACTATTTGTGTCAAAATAGCCTTCTATATTTTTATAATGCTAACTATTATTGTTAATCATTTTATTTCATAAATAACATTCTTTTTATTTATTAAAGCATTTTTTATAAATTATTTTTGTTAAATTTTGTGTATTTAAATAATAGCCCATTTTCAAAACCAAATTCGGACCTAAAACTACCCAACACTTAATACCCTAGCCCAAAAAACCCCCAGCCCAAATCAATTAGCCCAAAAACCAAAACCACCCTTTTTAAAATGACCCGGTCGGGGCCCGTTTTGTATTATCCGTCCCATCTTCCTTCTATCTTGGCCGTTGATCTCAGAGATCAACGACTCACAGGCCACCTCCCCTTTTAAATCCATTAAACCTAAACACTAACCCCATTATCCCATTACCCGCCGCCTCTAAACTCTCTATGTCTCGCCTCTCTCTGAAGAATCTAATCACCTCCCTTCACCAATTCCCCTTTCTAATCCCGTTAGCCATGGGATTCTCCAATTATTTACTTATCATATTAGTGTTCCTCCGCTGCCAGGTGATTCTCCATGGTATTACTTAGTACTTGCCTAAATATGTCAAGTACTATCTCTTTGATTCCGTCCATATGAGTCCTATTCCTTAAATCTGGACCGTATTTTCATCTAAACGAGTTTGATTCTGTATTATGTGAGTCCGATGATTTTGTTTGGTTTTTATGATTTGCACTTTCCCTAAAAAGCTAGGGTTTACCGAATTTCTCTCTTAAAAATTGATTTGCATGTTTTCTCTCCTTGTTTCTTGTTTATTTTACTTTATTTCCTTATATGTCTGCCCGATTTTTGACTATATAAACCCCCTCATTTTTCCCTTCTAGGAATGCTTTGAAATCGATCCTTTTACTAAAATTTAAGGTTTTTACTATTCTCTTGTTTGGTATTCTGTACTGGACGGCTGAAAGCCAAGTCCATTAACATCTTAAACTCGTTCTTGGTGCGAGCACTACCCTGAGTCATTGAGGCTCTTGTGAACTTTGACGTATTAGGGATTCTGGGTTTTCTATGGGATTTATTCTTTATTGTTCTTCGCTTAACCGATGAGTTACTAGACTTTGCAATTTCATTCCTAAGCATCTATGGTTTGTATATTTTTTCATCCCTGAAGTCAGTCAACTCAATATGTTTTCCTGGGTCGTGTTTGTGTGTGATTCCGTTTGCTTCTTTACGTCTTCTTAACTTTAGTTTCAAGCATGCCTGGTTCCATTGAATTATTATTAGTTGATGTATTAAAATTACTATTGTTCAAGGCTCTTTCTGTGTTTAATTTAGTCCTTTTGTTTGAATACGCCTATTTGCATAATTTGCACTTCTTTAGTAGAATAGTGGATTGAGTGCAAAGCGTGAATGTATACACTCACTGTATGGTTAAACTTGTTCTAGATTTCTATGGTAGTCTGTTTATCTGACATGCTTTGACCAACATGCCCTTTTAGTATGATTAACCCCTCCCTTTTTGTTTCACTAGTAATGGTAATCCGCCTTTTCTCATATCTAAATGCTACCCTATTACTTATACTCAGCATAATCTGAACCTTCTTAGGGTAATCAGTCTGCTGCTTGTGGTATTCTTCACTATGATTTGCACTCTGTGATTTCTTATCTCCTAAGACTGGTTCTATACCCTGTAGCATCTTAACATGTTTAATTTTGGCATGAGTTTGACTATTATGGTTGTATGTTGTTTCTGCTAGTGTGTTTGGATAATACCTTAACTCTATGGAAATCCCTTTTCACTTGAATGAATTCCTTACTAAGTCCTGTGCTCTAAACTTATCCTGGTTTTTTTTAAAAAGACAAACACTATATTTTGATAACTAGGACCTTACTCCTATGTCAACATGTTTTTAGTATGTTTTAGTGCATTTCCCTTTCTTTTGTTTATGTAATCATCAATATGTGTATCCCTCCATTATGTCCAAGTACTGAGTAACAAAGCATTAGATTAGACTTAACCTAATTTAGACCTTTAATTGTCAACTAGTCCAATCTATGTTTTGCAAACTTGCTTCTTCTCCTAACTCCTATGATGACTGATTAGGTGGTACTGGCTTGAATTTGCTGGTCCACTTGGCCAGTTGTGCTGTATGATCCTTTTGAGAATTGCTGTCCATCCTCCCTACCTGTTACTTTGGTATTCTGAATCCCTATTCTTAGCCAGCTGAAAGCCAAGGCTACCTAGTTCTTTGTTGGCATCCCTAGTGTGACCACTGCTCGGGGTCCATCTGAGGCCCTTGTGAACTCTGACACACTAGGGGGTTTGGCCTTAGTCACTCATCTAACCCCCAAGCCATCCCTATTGTTCTACTCCCCTATCATGTGTTGTGTTTTATACTGGTCAACCCAAGTGATGCAATACTTGATGTTGTGGCTCATTGGAAGGGGTCTGAACTTCCCTATGGACCTGTGATCATGTGGTATACTATATTGAAGGCCCAGTAAGGCTGGGTATCTAGTTTTTTTGCTTGGGCCTGCTATAGGCCTATTGTCGACGCCCCCTTTTTCTCGCGAAATTGGGTTTACGACATTCGAGAAGACAATTCTATTCCCGTTTGGGAATTGGGTTTTTGGAATTGAAGAGTCGCCGCCTAATGATTGAGTGCATTAGGACACTTAGAAGGGTTTTGAATTGGAAAACCAGAGTTCGGGTAAGGGCAAGAAATTATCTCAAGGGGAAGGTGTTAGGCACCCCTCAAGATCCACTAGTGTGGTTCCCGGCCATGCTATGTTGTGACTTTAATGTAAACAAGTATGCAAATAAATTTACACATAAGGGTTGCTAACAAGCATGTTGGAATTTATAAACAAAGAAGGAAAAGGGATAATGCAGTAAAAAAAATAAAGGGGAGTTTTGAAAGGACCTTCCCCAGACTCGGTATCTTTGGCTCCATCGAACAGCGTCACCAGCTCACGCAATCCCAGCAGCAGATAAGCCCTAGCCAAATGTCCTCCTTCATTAGTGTCTTGGCGACCATGGCTAGTCTGGTATGGATCCTAGCCTTCTTCATGGGAAACACTATCATTCCAAAAGCAGAACATGAAGAGGAAACTCTCCTGTGGATATGCCCCAATGATGTGAGGGTGAATTCGTCTAGATATGTGCGGTAGGACTTGCTATGACCGTACCTCTCGTACAGGTAGTCGAAAGGAACATAGGAGTCCTTCAAACAAGTCAAATCTGAATTTTTCTTCAACCCCATCATTTTGAAGAAACCTTTACCCTTGCGGTTTTCTGGCATGAGCAAACCCGGAGTCTCCCAAGGAATACCGGCTAACCCTCCAATTTCCTCGAGCAGCTGGGTCATTTCAAGGTCCCCAAATCGAAATACCGATCTATCACTGTCCCGGAATAAGGTCGCAGCCTCTATGATTTTGTTGTCCGGCTGAATTTCCAAAAGAGAGGGTAAGTTTCCCAAAAACTTGCGGACGAGAGTCCGGTCACTGGAATGAAGGTCCTCCCACCATCTTAGCAACCTCGGGTGAATATTGGTTACCATGCCGAATCTGGGGACTTCGTGCCTCATTTTCTGCAAAACAAAGCGTTAGTCCCTTACCCCCGCCGGACTTGACTATTTAAATCAATAATTGGCATAAACAGCATTTAGTTCTCCAAATAAATGCACAGAGTATGGTGTTGTCCGTTTGGGTCCCAGGGGAACCCATTGGACTTTGGATAAGGCCATCTTAAAGAGTCATTATGTGGACAACATAACTGACTCTACTAGGTTTGACAGTGATGCATGAACAGTTAAATAGAATAAGGTTTCTATGGGGTGCTAGACCGGTACCCTTGAGCGGACAACTCAAGAGGGAAAGGCACGGAACCGTCGACTGCACCGCTGATCGACTAGTTTTACCGCCAATACGCCTTTGCCAAAATTTAGGGGGTAATAATATTGGAAGAGCGCAACCACTCATCAAGCGTTGCTATGGTATTTGTTTGGCACGAGTGGAATATGATGTTGAACAATGCAATTACAATAAATAAAACAAATTACCACGTATTTTCACGTTCATAATGATTATAATAATTGCTCAGAAATTACAACGGTATTGAAGAAAAATAGTAAATGAAAGCGTTAAAGAAAAAAAAGGAAACAAAAAGACAAGTCAGTTTCGAATAAAGGCATTAAACAAAGCAATAAAAGAAAACAATAAAGTCACATATAACATGAAGTGGTAAAAGCCTAAAGAATTCCCCAGCAGAGTCGTCATGCTGTCGACGCCCCCTTTTTCTCGCGAAATCGGGTTTACGACATTCGGGAAGACAACTCTATTCCCGTTTGGGAATTGGGTTTTTGGAATTGAAGAGTCGCCACCTAATGATTGAGTGCATTAGGACACTTAGAAGGGTTTTGAATTGGAAAACCAGAGTTCGGGTAAGGGCTAGAAATTATCTCGAGGGGAAGGTGTTAGGCACCCCTCAAGATCCACTAGTGTGGTTCCCGGCCATGCTATGTTGTGACTTTAATGTAAACAAGTATGCAAATAAATTTACACATAAGGGTTGCTAACAAGCATGTTGGAATTTATAAACAAAGAAGGGAAAGGGATAATGCAGTAAAACAAATAAAGGGGAGTTTTGGGCAATTGAAAAGACAGAATTTATTGATATTAAACAAAGTAACATAGGGCAAGGGGTCCTAGGTTTATAAATCACATGGATCATCCACACAACACCGGTAACCAATCGTACGCGTAGTGTTATCGTGTGATCATCATCTCCATGTCTACCCTTCCCACCCCGATAAGGTATTAAGCGCGAAATGGTGTCGTTACCTACAACGTGCTATTACCCGTCCCACCTATCAGTCCTGGAGGCTTTAGGACCACTAATCCTAAAGGGAGGGAGCTTGGCTTTTCAGAGGTTCAAAAGGTTAAAATACTAAGGCGTCAGGCAAAACACATAAAACAGTTATGGGAGCACAAAAGCAATTAAGGCTCAGACAAACCTCCTTTAATCACAGAAATCATATAGTTTAGCACATCTTACGTACACTGATTAGGTCCAAATTATGCTTAACATTAGGCAGGCTGGTTCATTACATATTTTTAGACAAGAAGTTCGCATTAGGCTCGCCTGGCTGTAACTTATCGAAGACTGGTGCAATTAATTAACTACTTACTTGTTTGCCTAGGTGATGGCATCTACTGGTTTTAGGAATAAGGAAGTGAACTGATTACTGAAAGTTGCCAGTTTTAACAGAATGGTACGAGTTCTACATTTGGTTACTACTGACGGACTAATCTTAAAACGAGTGATTCAGATTGGGTTGATAGTTCCTATTGGCATGCTTTCTAGCATTGTTAATTTTAAACACTTTTTACAGGCGTGGCAAGAGTGCAGAAAATCCTATGAGCATGGTATCTAAGATGCAATTGATTATTATTTTGACTTATAACTGTTTGCCTAATGATAGATGCAAAAAATGCAGAATCTTAAAGACATGGTTCCTACATGCGGAATTCTTATGAGCAGGATATCTATATGATATGCAGAGTTCTTATGAGCATGATTTCTATATATCTATGAAAGTGCAGAATTCCTATGAGCATGATTTCTATAGATGAAAGTGCAGAAATAAGCATGATTTCTATATGTGAAAGTGCAGAAATTCAAAGAAAAACTCCTATAGGCAGGATATCTACCCTTATGCATACACAGATAACCCTCCCATTTTTACTAAAACCCTATAAGTTATTACAAAATTCATTACAGACCAAATGAATCAAACAGAAAATAAAATTACATTAGAGCTTTTAAGCTGCATCCAAGGAGCCTAATTCAGACCCAAGGTCTAACAACATGATATGAGCCAACTGCCGGGATCAAGTTCCAAGGCCTTTCTCTTATCTGGAATGTGTCAAATTTCCAAGGAGTTTCAAGAACTCCAGGCAATGCTTACACCCAGATATCATTACAGAACTGAATTAAAGTGCAGTGTGGAAGGGCCAGCCCTCCAATGTCCAAGTCCAGAGGGAACTTAAGGTCCCAAGGCAAGGCTCATTGGAGGGGCAAAAATTAGAATCTAGGAACAAGTGTGAGTGCAATAGAGGGAATTAAGGGATGCCAAGGCAGGCTGGTGGTCATGCCCAGCAACATAGAATGCTGGCACACCCCTGACCAGTCCACTAGCCAAACATTGGAGAGTCAGGACCTATTGAAGGCCAAACCATGGCCTGGGCAGTAATTGGGATACTGTCAGGCCAAGGTTTCAACTCAACACATAAAGGGGATTAGGGGTAGGGATTCATATGAGAACAGAAGCAAAGAAAGGAAAAATACTTAGCATAAGTTACGAAGCATGAACAACAAACCACACAAAAGAATGAGACTATAGAATAAACACATAGGGATGAGGCAAAAGTTTAAATAAAGGCGTACCAGTTTCAGAAAGAGACAAGTAAAAGAGAGCAGAAGTCTTGCAAAGAAGCCACAGCACAAACAACAAGAGAGAATACTTTGTGTGTGAGTGTGAGTTCAGAAAAGACTCCAGTGTTTTTTCTTGTTGTTGGGTGTTATAAAAGAGCAGGTATTTATAGTGTGAGAAACATGCAGAAATAAGGTAAGGACTGTAATTCAGACATAATTGGAGGAATATGTGTCTTATTAAAATCAAATCAGTATCAAAGACTTCCTTTAATAAAGCAACTAAACCAAACGGTAGCATACAAACGTTAAATAAGGAAAGAAATCACGCAGGGCTGAACATGACAAATAAGAAAATATTTTTAGCACAGTACGAGTATACCACATGTATTAGGGGTTAAGTTCATTAGACCTTAATTAAGGAAAGGTCTGTAAGAATCCCATACTAATGTAATTAAGGTAATGGGATCAAATCAACTTAAGTAGAAAGGCAGGGTTGAAAGGAAAATATTTCAACAAGTCCAAGAAACAAAGGAAATCAAAACAATAAAGGAAAGAATCAATTCAAGAGTGCAATCAGAATTACACAAAGAGATTTGAAATCAGTCCACAATCAAGGTTATTTTGAGAGGGAAATTTGACCTATAAAGAGTGCATAAACATTAAGCATGCGAGGCTGGATTTAAGACAAAGAAGAGTGTCATGCAATCAAAGAAAATCAGTGAGTAGAGGACCATAGGAACCTGGTAGTCATCTTAGAGAAGAGGGAATACCAGATAGCATGCGAAAGGTCAAGTAAAAGAGGTCAGAATCGTATGAAGAAACAAAGTTGACACAAAGATCTCGAAACTCAGTCGAACAGTAGAGGAAGCAACTTCAGGAACTCAAATAGGTCCAAAGAGACTAGGGTTTTGAAATCAACATGTTCAGAGATAAGAAACAAACAAATCACATAACAAATAACCTCAAAACTCGAATAAACCCCCAAATTCTAGGGTTTTTTACCATTAATCGAGTCTAGAGATGAAGACAAGTAAATCAGGAAAAAATATTAACGAAAGAAGAGCAGAAATCATAAAGGAACACGTATTTCCCAGTAGAAGAAACTCATGAATAACATAATAAAGAACAATCATGCAAAAGAATACAGTAGAAGAACTCGAAAGAACAAGGTAGAAGAAACACAGTAGAAGAAGCACATAAGGATCATAGAAGAAACATAGTAGAAGAAACATAGTAAAAAAAACATATAAGAATCACAGTAGAGCATGTTAAAAGATCAAAGAAATCCTAAATCGGGGAAGATGAAAAGGTTAAAAAGCAAGTTTTGAAAGAAACTTTTGAGAAAATGTTTGAGACCCCAAGATAAACACAGATCTAGGACAGATCTAGAGAAATCAGAAGAACCTCGAAAGGTTAGGGTTTCAGAAGAAACCTAGAAGTGAGAAAGGCCTGGAAAACTCATGGATCTAAGCCGGAGAAGACCATGGAACCCTGAATCGAAGGAGATCTGGGTAGAGATCTTCAAGGTCAGGCCTTGAATCTTCAGAAAATCGGTGTATAAGAGCACCAGGGGGTGGGTGTGAGATCCCCATAGCTTTGGTGGCCATAGATTCCGGTAGATCTCTGGTCTGAGACAGCAAGAGGCGGCTAGGGTTTGAGAACCCTTGAGACAGTTTGAGAGAGTGGAGGGTTTCAGAGGCGGCGGCTGAGGAGAAAATGAGGTAGGGTAAGGGGTCGTTTGAATAAAAAAAGGAAAGGGATGAGGGGAGCCGTTGGTCTAAAAGATCAACGGCTGGGATTAAATGGGTTAAATGGGGACCGGGTTTGGGTATGATAAGAAAGGGTATGGGTCGGGTTATAATAAAATTGGGTCGTTTGATTAGGGTGTGATTGGGGTCCAATTTGGGCTAAAATTGAAATACAAAAGGGCTGCCATTTAATTTATAAAAATAGTAAAAAATGACTTGAAAATAAATTAAAGGTACTGGACCAATTAATAACATATAAATATTAATGTAAAAATACTAAAAGTGATTTTATAATTATAGAATGCTGTTAATCGTAAAATAGGTTATAATTACAATTATATGCAATTAGCTTAAAAAATACCAAATAAATGTAGAAAAATAAAAATTACCCCAATTATATCTTAGGGTAAATATGAGAATGAAATAAATTATTCACTAAAAAATGCTAGTTTGGGAATAATTATTGTATTTTGTAGTATTAAAATAGACAATAAATTGGTTTTAAAATCTTAAAAAATAAAGGAAAAATACCAAAACTTTGGGGCATGCTTATATATGCCTGTACATGCTATTTTGAAAGTAAAAAATATAGGAAAAAATTGTGTATCAACACCTGTCTATTGCAATGTAATACTACTATTTTTCCTTATTCATTTGGGTCTGTAATAATACCTTTGTATAAGCGATAGGGGTGTTAGTAAAAGGGGATGGGGAAAATTCTAATATTAACATGCAATAGGTAGATAACATGTCTATAGGATTTAATAATGTACTTGTTTTTTTTTTTTTTGTTACTCATTCTCTATGCACACTGTAGAAAGCATGCTATTAGGAAAAGCACACACTTGCACTACTTGTTCATTAGCAAAGCATGAGCTCAAATGCCTCAATATCTTTGTTCCTAGAGAACCTGCCTGTAGGAAGTAAACATCCTGGAACTCCCCTCTAATTTGTATTATTGTAGAATGTCCATTAGAGATCATGCCTATATGACTCTAATCCTTTTATCTGTCATTGCATCACATTATCCACCTAGAAAACCCGCCTATAAGGTTTAACAACAAAATCAGGTTCCAAATGTTTATCGTTAGAAATCCTGCCTATAGGGTGCCAATGCTTGCCTTAACAACTGGTAATGACACCCCCTTGACATTGTTCATCGCTCACTTAGGCCGTTATCAAAAGAATAAGTAATTCTGAGTCTATACTCTCGTTACCATAAATCACCTAGGCACAACAGATGCAGGACTAATAACTGGGAATTGGCCTTCTCAATAATCAATGTGTAACAATCTATGCAATCCTATCTATGAATAACGCCGGTTCCTCAAACTGCTTGCTTTCCTGGATGCCTATCACGTAGAAATCATATCTATAGGAAATTAAATTCCTTAATCTTGAATTGCATAACCTGAAGATCTGTTTGCGCGTGCATTTATTGTTGAATTGTGGAGGTTAATTTGAGCCTTTGACTGCATTCGTATGTGAAGTCCAATGTATTTTGTATGTCACCTAGTTTTCACATTTTCTGAGCAGCCTAAGTCTAGAACCACCAAAAGTAGAGGTCCAATGCCTCCTGGACCGTAGGCATGGGACGGGTAGTGCACGCATAGGGCACGAGTTATAATTGAACTAGTATGCTTTAGGTAACAACATAAAGATAGTAATCGGGTAGCAGGAGATGATAGTCTGTGCCCGCTGAATAATACGAGTAACACCCCGTCTGGAGGGAGTTATGAAGTATTATTTATGTTGCACGGGGCGATCCTTTAGGCTAAAAAACTTAGGACCCCCCCCCCCCCCTATTTTCTTTCTTTTCCTATTAGAATCACAGATAGTTGTACCCTTTGTTCAAAATCTGTTTATAATAAACTTCTTTAATTTTGTGCTCTCTCTTCATTTATTTGATCACATAGACTAATTCATATAATTTGAGTTCGGCCGGGAGCCACAGTTCTGGACCTCGAAGAGTGCCTAACACCTTCTCTTCGAGGTAATTTCGAGCCCTTACTCGATCTTTGGCGACGCAAACTAGTCAAGCACAATTTATCTTCAAAATAGGTGCCCTAATGCACCTTAAACCCGTTAGGTGGCGACTCTATCTTTTAACACCCATTCATGGCAAATCTGTATGGATTACAGAAGGTTGAATAAGGCCACCCGGAAACCATTTCCCACTGCCATTCACTGATCAGATGCTAGATAGATTGGCAGGGAGGTCCCACTTTTGCTTTTTGGATGGATACTCGGGGTATAATCAGATCTCTATTGCCCCAGAGGATAGAGAGAAAACATCATTCACCTGTCCGTATGGCATCTATGCCTTTCGGAGAATGCCGTTTGGCCTATGAAATGCACCCACCACATTTCAAAGGTGCATGTTGGCCATCTTTACTGATATGGTATAGGAAATAATGGAGGTTTTCATGGATGACTTCTCAGTGGTGGGGAACTCATTCGATGATTGCCTTATGAACTTGAAAAGAGTATTAACGAGGTGTATGGAGACTAATCTGGTATTAAACTAGGAAAAGTGCCATTTCATGGTACAGGAAGATATAGTCTTGGGGCCTAGTGTCGAGTAAGGGCATTGAAGTGGATCACGCAAAGGTTGATGTAATAGAAAAGTTGCCACCACCCACTTACGTTTAGGCAATAAGAAGTTTCCTTTGCCACGCGGGTTTCTATTGGCGGTTTATAAAAGATTTTTCCAAAATTGCTAACCCTTTGTGTTTTCTGATGATTGCAGGGTAGTTTTTGAGGAATTGAAGAAGAGGCTGGTGTCTCCACCTATCATAGTTGCACCCGACTAGGAGCAACCATTTGAGCTGATGTGTGATGCAAGCGACTATGCTGTGGGAGCAGTTCTTGGGCAGCGAAAAGATAAAGTCATGCATCCAATCTATTATGCAAGTAGAACTTTGAGTGGTGCCCAACAAAATTACACAATGACCGAGAAGGAGATGCTAGCACTGGTGTTCGCATTTGGCAAATTCAGGTCATACCTGATAGGCTCGAAGGTAATTGTTTTTACTAACCATGCTGCTCTCAAGTACCTAATTGAGAAGGAGTCAAAGTTGCGCCTGTTTCGATGGGCGCTACTACTGTAAGAATTTAACTTGGAAATTCGTGACCAAAAGGGAACGGAGAACCAAGTGGCTGATTCACTTGTCTAGGCTGGAAGGAGCAGAGAAGAAGGCTGAGGTGGAAGAGATTGTGGAGACTTTCCCGGATGAACAAGTTTTAGCCACGAGCCTTGAGGTAGCACCATGGTATGCAGATATTGCAAACTACCTGGCGAGCGGTATTGTCCCCTATGACCTTTCCTTTGTCCAAAAGAAAAAGTTCTTTCGTGACTGTCGCATGTATTATTGGGATTAGCCTTATCTATTCAGGATTTGTGTTGATAACATGATCCAGAGATGTATCCCCGAGATAGACCAATCTTCTATTTTGCAGGCTTATCACGCATCCCCATATGGTGGCCATTTCGGGGGAGTAAGGACAGCTGTGAAAGTGTTGGACTTGGGCTTTTAATGGCCGACATTGTTCAAGGATGCACACTTCTGGGTGAATGGTTGTGATGAATGCCAATGAACCGGGAATATTTCCCACCGACATGAGATGCTCATGAACCCAATTCATGAGGTAGAAGTGTTTGATGTATGGGAAATCGATTTCATGGGGCCTTTTGTCAGCTCATATAGCAATAAGTACATACTCGTAGATGTGGACTATGTGTCAAAATGGATGGAGGCTGCAACGCTCCCTACAAATGATGCAAAGGGGGTCATTAGTTTTCTGAGAAAGAATATATTCACCCGGTTTGGCACTCCAAGGGCAATAATCAGTGATGGATGCACTCACTTCTGCAACTGAGCTTTCGCAAAGTTGTTAGAAAAATATGGTGTGCGCCACAAGGTTGCCACCCCATTCACCCACAAACGAGTGGGCAAGTGGAAGTTTCGAACAGAGAGATAAAGAACATTTTGACAAAGACCGTGAATGCTACAAGAACTGATTGGGCGAGAAAGTTAGATGATGCACTCTAGGACTATCGTACCGCTTTCAAAACTCTAATTGGCATGTTGCCGTATAAATTGGTGTTTGGGAAGGCGTGCCACTTACCAGTGGAGTTGGAGCATAGAGCTTTGTTGGCATTGAGGCAGCTGAATCTCGATATAGAAGCTACAGGTACAAGTAGAGTCATAGAGTTGCACGAGCTTGATGAGTTTTGCTGCCATGCTTTTGAGAGCACAAGACTATACAAGGAGAGAATGAAGATGATGCATGACAAAAATATTCTTGAGCGGAGTTTTAAACCTAGAGATATGGTATTGCTATACAATTTGAGATTGAAGTTGTTTCCGGGCAAGTTGAAGTCAAGATGGTCAGGACCATTTCGTGTGGTAGAGATGCATTCAACTGGAGCCGTTGAGATTACATCGGAAGATGGCTCCCGCAAGTTCAAAGTTAATGGGCAAAGACTAAAACATTATCAGGGCATGATTGAGGAAGATAAAGTGATCTCAACCTTGTACTTGAAAGATCCTTGATAAGGGATAGCCCGAGTGGTGCCGCGATGTTAAATCAGGCGCTTCTTAGGAGGCAACCCATGGTTTTGTTGTAATTTGTCGTGCCGCGACATTAAATCAAGCGCTTGATGGGAGGTAACCCATTTTTTGTGTTTTTATTTATTTATCGTGTATGATTTTGAATTGTGGAAGTATTGACATGTTTATGAATGTTGCATGAATGAGATTGTGCGAATTTGAATGACTCGGGGTGAAGAAATCATGAAAATAGGCCAAAAATGGCTAAATTTGAAAAGCTAAAAAAATGTCCAGCACTGCTCGTCTAAATCCGCGCCTCGCGCAAAGATAGACGCGGCCCAGGCCGGCCAATTAAACAAAAGCCAGTAAAGTGGGGGCATGGCGAGCCCCACTTTTCATCATTTTGGCATCGTTGCCGGGGAACTAACGGCGTAGCTGTAGATGTATATATTGCTAGGTTTCAAGTTTGAACTTTTATTTTTAATCTTTGTATTTGATTCTTTTTTTTAATTTTTGTTTTACTTATTGATTTGAGAGACATGGCATCTTGGAGTTATGAGAGTTTTGATGTTGACAATTCTACTTTTGATCCTCCTTATGCATATTGTGGAGAAAATCACCAATTGCAAAATTATTAAAATATTCCCGAGAGCGAGTTATGTGCACCAACTTAATCTTATTTTTGGAATGTGTGTGATATGTGTGGTGGTCAAGATGGTCACTTTCATGATTGTGCTTATATTTCTTATTCTCCCCCAACCCCTTACTATGATTGTTCTACTTTTTCCTGTGAGGTTAATAGGAACAAAGAACCTGGGGAAGCTGACTTGAAGGAGATCAAAGATATGTTAAACTGCCTCTTGGAACGAAATAATGAGAAACAACTGCAAATACAAATGCTAGGGGATACTCACCAAAGACAATGGGATACTATCCAACGGCAAGAGGCAACTATTCTTAGCCTGGAGGCACAAGTGAGGCAATTGGTTGAGGCTTTAAATGCTCAACAAGATAATATTATGAATAGTGGCCAGGAGCAGAGTGCATTAGAGACTGAAATTGAGGTGCCAATAGAGGGGTCCATAGTAGAACACCAACAATAAATCAAACTAGAATTTGAGGATGCCGATATTGTAGAAGAGATACTAGAGTCAACCAAGGACATTGAGGATACATATTTAGTTGACTCTAGTGTCATGGGTGTTAAAGATGTTGACAGTCCCAATGTTCATATAGTTGAGCGCATTGGTCCACACTCCAAGCATTTCTCCACATTGTGTTTGGATGATGATATGGAAATAGAGTCATCCGAGCGAATTGAGGAGACAAGGAATGAGGAACAAGGTGCCTATATTTTGGAATTCTTCTTGCCAAAAAGTCAGGATTACATAACTCATGCAAAGGCTAAGAAGTGCAGAATACTACATTATTTTCTTGGGGCAGTTATTTGTTCCACCACCCTTGAAGCATAGTAGAGAACTTGAAGCAAAACTTGGGGTTCAATTCATAAGCTCGAGGTGGAGACAAAAAGTGATTCGCATCGTGCCGCGACGTTAAATCAAGCGCTTGTTGAGAGGAAACCCAACTTTACTGTCTTATGTTATTTTTATTTTTATTTATTTATTTTTTATTATCGTAGTTTTGTTTTTTATTTCTCTAGGAGCATAGGAAGCAAGGCTATTGGAAGAAAGCAAAAGCAAGTGAGATGGTTAGAACGAAGTGTGGGGTGCCTGCACAAAGAACCAAGTTTTGGAGAAGTCTGAGTACCCCATGAGCTGCTAATGCTTCGGCATTTGGTCTACCAGGGAGTTTCTTTTACCCTCTTATATTTATGGGTGTGCATTGGACAATACACAATTTTAAGTGTGAGGTGAAGAGACTATTTGGGTAGTTTTCTATGTTATTTTAGCTGTATTATTTTATGTGTGTTAAAAAAATAAAAAATAAAAATAATTAGGTAGAAATAATCCCTCTTGGTTTTTCTTATGGCCACGGTTCTTTTCCAAGGGATGACTCTTTTAACTGGGTAGTACTCCCTCCATACAAATTTATGTGAACCTGTTTGACTGGGCACGGAGTTTAAGAAAAAATGAAGACTTTTGAAATTTGGGGCCTTAAACAAGTCAAGGAGGGACCCAGAAGTATTTGTGTGGTTATAAAAGCTTCTCATTAAGGGTAGAATTGTAAGTTTAAGCTAAATTATTACCAAATTTATAAAGGGGTCATTCTTTTTGGAACAGACCAAAAAGGAAATAGGTTCACATAAACCGGAACGGAGGGAGTAGTTTTTTTTCTTGTAGGTAGAATTTTCAAAACATTTTGGATTTTTCCCGACGATGGACTTCTTAGACAGTTTTCTTGAGGGTTTAAAATCCAAAGAAAAATAATAAAAAAAGATTTCGTTTTTTTTGAACTGATAATGGAATGGGGAGAACTTGAGTATCTATGCTTTTTGACATATTTTATATCGGGGCTTAGAGGCGGAGCATTTGAACTAAGTACTTTCTTCATGATCTTTGTAATTACATGCCTTGAAAATATGTGTGGCTTTCTTTTGACACCGAGGCTCATCTTTTAAATCTTGTGATTAATTCTCATGTGCTCCAATTTATGATGATTGTTCTAGTTGCTTTAACTTAAGAGTCGAGTCTGAACCATCCTGAGTGAGTCATGTGCATTGTGTGAGGTGAGATTTTGGTGTACTCTGTGCCATCCTTTCTAGTCTGGAACTTGCCCCGTGTGTGAGTCGAAGCGAAATGATTAAATCTTGTAAGCTTGGGAAGTGATATAGGCTTTCTTTGATTGACAATTTTGTCCATTTGCCTACCAGTGCTAATATTATCCGTTGTCAACCCTTTGGAGCTTGTAAACCTTTTCTTTGGAAACCACATTACAAGCTGAACCCCCTTTGTTCTTAATCAAATATTGTTTAACATCTACCTCCGAAATCACTTAAGTATCTAGAAGAGCAAATAAAGAGATTGGGGAGCTTTTGAGTGGAACCATAGAAAGGCCGAAAAGGTGCACTTGTGTATAAACCAAAAAAATATATACTAGCCAGAAAATACCAAATTAAGGAGAGTGAAAGAAAAGAAAAAAAAATGAATTACACCTCTATATCTTTGTCTGGACTAGTAAATATCTATATATTGATGTGCTTAATGAAGAATGGCGTAAATGTGCATCGTTTTATGGCAAGACATCGAATTGGTCATGACAAGAAGGTATTCTTAAAAGTTAAGTTTAGTGTATTAAAGTACTTAGGAGGTTTAGTACTATTTTCTCAAATATATCATACCCGTCCCTTAGCCTACATTACAACCTATAAAATCCTGCTTGATCCTAAACTTTACTACCTATAAAGTCCTACTTACACTACGGGCAAGCCTATGGTACTAACTTGCGTGGCATAAGAGTTTCTTTGTGAGAGTGAGCGAATTCTTTCTATCTTTGAGTCCTTAAACTATACTTGAACTAATATCGAGTGTGTGGACTACTTTCTCTTTGTGGTTTGTTGGTGAGGGCACATGATTTGCAAAGGATTGGTAGAGGCCCTGATTTTTGAGTAGGCATAAGGAGTGAGTCGTAGTGTGGAATGCATTAGAGTCAAGTTTTGAGGCCAGGATGTTAGAAAAGTCACACAAATATTTTAAATAATCTTGGCATGAGTTTAAAACTTGAGAAAATGTATGAAGAGTGCATATGTTGAGTTCTAAACGTTGATATAAACCATTGTCATTTGTATGATGCTTGAGTATGTTTGGAAAGCTATTGCCTATGCGCTTAATTTTATGTTGCTCGAGGACGAGCATGAGTTTAAGTGTGGGATGGTGATAAATGATGAAAAGTGCATATTTTTGAGTATATTAGCATATTAATTCTTGTGTGAGTCACGGGAGTTTACGTGGTTTTCAAAGTGAAATATAGTCATTATGTGTTTCTTATGTGTAGGAACGAGTTTGGATGATAAATGATCAAAAGATGACAATCCACACAAAAAGAAGAGATGGAAAGAATTAGGAGCTCGTCCAATTTCGTGTGTGGCACGAAAAGGGACGCGAAAAAGGAGAAAAATGAAGGCACAAAACAGTGAAGCGAAGCGAAGGCACGGATCGCTTCGCGAACTGGAAAATTGCAAAATCTGAATCTGCGTCCAAGTTCACGCGCTGCACGAAAGTTGACGCACCCTCCAGCTCTCCTATCCCAAATTGGATTGAAAACTTCCGCCCCTAATCAACCCTAGTCCATCTAAATACATCCTAAAACACCACTTTGAAGGGGGAGAAGACATTAGGGAGGCAAGAACACGCTAGGTGCAAGAAGGAAAGGATTCAACTTCATGTTTTTCCCTCTTTCTTCCTCTATTTCCATTACTGGTTATGAATTCTGGTATTGTAGTTTTGCATACTATTATGAATAGATAATTTGTTATCTAGGGTTTTTATGAAACCTTTTAGAGGATGAATTATTGTTATGTTTTTATATAATTGAGCCGTTGGATTTCCCTACTTGTTCAACTACGTGTTTGCTGTTGTTGATTGAATGGCCATCAATTGACTGTGCCTATTTAGTGTATATTGCTTGGAAAAGGGTACATATTTAGATAGTTGTTGAGAAATATCACTCCTAACATATGTGAGACAATACGGAGGTTTTAAAGGTGGGATTAGGAATAACGAAGCCTTTGTGCGATTTTAGTGAGCGGTGCACTAGTGCCAGCTAGCCTAGTTCGGAAGAATATGTCTAGTAAATTGTGGTAGTTGCTCGGAAGAGAATTACGACACCCAAAGTACCCACGATCCATAGAGAATACTTAGGCGGATTTATAGAAGACGCAGCGGGAAGGATTCCAACAATTGGGGAAATTATAACTCTAGACCTCCTTAATATTGTCTCAAATCTTTATCCTTGTTAATTGATAGTTTTACTGTTTTCTAGTATTTGTTAGTTAATTAGATAAAAATAAATATTATAATCTTTAAAATTAGGATATTGTTTGGACTTGTGTTTCTTAGCGATACTGAACAACTGTAGCTAAGCTTTGTTTTCTATGGGATTCGACTCCGGACTTGTAAACCGGATATTTTTGCAACGGACGCTTAGTCCTTTTTATAAGGCATAGTTGGGCATGATCAGATGTCCTCTGTTTGTTAAGTTACTTATTGTTAATCCTTAACAGGTTTTGTAAGTTTTTGTACCTTTTATAGAGAAGGTTCACATAAGGATATAAACTGGGATAGCTGATCTATCTCAATTGTAACTCATTTTTTGGATGAATGAAAGGAATGCGCCACCTATGGAGTAACTTTATTTTAAAAAAAACCATGACTGATTATGATATCAACAATGAAATAAGCTCCTTGATCACTGTATGAGCGCTTCCTCATGTATATATTCGTATAAGAATTGCGTAACCTTCTTTGGAAAATGTTGCTTATTTACTATAATGTACTGTATCTGTCATGGTCATATATAGCTCCTTGTTTTGTTTGACCAAAAAGTATAAAACTTTTTATTAAACTAATTAAGTAAAAAGATAAGGGGCTAATCCAACTTAAAGATAATGACCTTGGATCTAAAATAGGTTTATGCGAGTAATGTGGGACCACGTTAAAATGGGTTTAATGCAATACACATTAAATGTTACAGTTATTAATGGAATGAGAATAATTATAAGCAATAAATACAATAAATGGCACTAAATGTAAATAGAGAGAATGATTCACCCAATATTGAATGAGGTGGATGATTCTTCTTTCTGACAATAATGTAAGACAAATGACTATGGGAATATTAGAGACTTTCTCGGATTTGATGTGAGAAATGTAGAATAAACAGCAAATCGAATCTCTTTGAAAAAGCATTATTTGAATTTTTCTAGAGAGTCAACTTTTCAAGAGAGTTCTTATCATATAGAATATTACATGCCTTTTTCCTTATCTCTCAAACTATATGGGATATTCCCAAAGAACCCTAAAAGTACAAACAGAGAGAATATTTAAAAGAATATTCCCTCTGAAGATTCCAATACAAAACTAGATGTCACTACTATCTGCTCTACTCGACCTCGGCCGTGGTTGACTGCTTGGCGACTCGTTTCGTTGATCACTGATCGACTTCGGCCAAATCGCCCATGATAAGTTACAAATTACTCATGATAATCACCTCTTCGTGCTGAATTTCCTCGGTCGGATTTTGACCCATATAGTTAATCCCTCCGTGTATCGAGGTTGTCCTTTAGTCGACCTCGGTGAGCGGACTTCATTACTCGCAGTCAAGAAAATTAGGTGGACAGGTCGAGTAGCAAAGATCACAGTCGAGATGGTAACGTGGTGCTTTGAAGGCCACAGCTTGTCGTGACGTTAGTTCAGGCTGACGCCACAACATTATGCGTTATTATTACGCATCTTCTCGATGCAGTGCATCGCCTCCCGTGCCCCTGTCGTTTCGATCTTTGTGTATCGGCGGATGATTTTCTCGATTGGGGTGTCTGTATTCTCTATAAATAGGGATTGGGAACCCCTTGTATAATCCTTTATGTTTTCTAGCATTTGAATCTGCATATTTTCCTCCCTTCTTCAACTTCCTGTATTCTCGCTCCCGTTGCTTCCATTTTCGCACCTTTGTTCTCCTTTCTTATTTGAGCGACTTCTACTACTTCTACCTCTTTTTGTTCGTATCTTCTGCATTTACAACTAACCAACTCCACTAGCAGTGTCTATGCCCCCTCACTATGATGAGGCTGTTGTCGCTGCCGAGGATGAGAGCTTTCCCAACGTGGAGGAAATTATTCCTCGTAATTCAGGCTCCAGGTCGGACTTCTTGAAGTCACCTGCAGACGAGCCTGAGCCTGTGAAATCCGAGATAGAGGCAGCCCATCTTGCCGAGCTTAGGCAAAGTACAAAATCCCCGCTCACATCGATCTGGTCCCAGCTGGGAACGGCGTGATCCATATTAATCGTCTTGGGTATTGCGCATTTTATGCGTACCCATTCTAAGTGGACTATTCTCTTCCTCTTCGCTCGTTGGTGGAGGAATTCTGCCGCTACTACGGCATCTATCCAGCCCAGCTCTCCCCTATATTTATAAACTCTTCCATATGTTGATAAAGTACGCGGAGTTGGCCAACCGCAGGATTTTAATGTGCCATCTCTACACCTTTTCGTTTCCACGGGGGTACGATGATACACCTCCTCCATCGTGGGACCAAGGGATTGGTGGTGAACATGGACGATAAGGCAAATCGTCGGTTTTGGTTTAATTTCTTCTACATTAAGATCGAGCACATGGTGGCGAACCCAGTGAATTTCTTGAAGCGTGGAACTTCGCCCATAAGTGTTTTTGCTAACTGATTGTTTGTCGTCTCTCTCTAGTGACCTAATCATTCTTCTTCTTCTTCTTCTTCTTTTCTGTAGCCGAGAAGAAGCCTCCTACGTTGGTCGCCGACATTCGCGATTGGGTGAGTCAAATTTTACCACACACGGTGGGGATCCGCGAATGGTCGTCATTCAACAAGAAGTTTGGACGTAAACCTTCTTCGACCGATAAGTTATTCATTTTGATCTTCTGTTGCTTCGACTTTCATGGTGTCTTTTTTTACTCCCTCCCTTTATGTAGTAGGGTCAGCTTAACTTTTGTTTTTGCGGTCATGTCGGAGGGCTGCGAGAAGAGTGAAGGCTCCTACCCTCGCTTTTCATCAGTCGGGTGCATCTACTGGGTCTCTACTCGCTTTGACTGCAAGCAAATTCGTACCGATTGCTACTGCTTCAGACCTCGGCAGGACCTTCGGTGGAGACTTCGACTTCTCCTATATTGCACTTAGTGGATGAGTCATCTCCGAGCAAGGAGGAACCGATTCCGTTAAAAAGGCGGAGAATAGAAGTTGGCGGCGAGACATCAGGAAGTGAAGGGTTAACAAGGGGTGATCCCGAGCTGGCCACGGCCGCATCCGAGGGCAGCGTGGCTTCAAACACTGAGACTTTGCCCCTTTCAGATGTAGAAATTTCTCCCCTTTTGAGGAGTGATCTGTCGCCGTCGGGGTAGCCCGCATTCCTTGCTCTGCCGATGAGAGGGGGAAAGGTGTGGCTTTAGATGGCTATGAGTTCGGTTTTGACATCGATTCCGAAGAGATATGGATGTTCGATGAGGGGTTTACTCGGGTAAAAGTGAGGACGGAGGGATCTACTCGCACCATAGTCATTCCCTTGGACTGCGACTTGTTGGTGAATACAGAGAGCGTAGTTCCTTCATTGCTTCCTCTCTTCTCTAGCTCAGAGAATAGGACTTTACGGACGTTTAATGATGCCAATATGTCATTAGGCATATTCAGAATGGCTTTGAAGGTATGTTTTTTTTGTTTCTGTTGTTCTTGTTACCTTACGTCCTTTCTCCTTTTTGTTTTTACTGACTCTTTTTGGCTCTTCCTTTTTCACTAGACTCTCATTTTAGATATTGAGAGCTCCCGCCGAGAGGAGAAGCGGAAGGTTGTTTTTAAATAAATGGTTTTGAAGTTTCATAAGTACCGTGAGATACGTGCCCGATTCAGCGTGGATGGTAATTTCCAGTCTCTTAGAGATGAGTTGAGGAAGAAAGACGATGAACTCGTGAGGGTCATCAACAAACATAGTGAGCTCGAGGGATCTCTTAGAGCCAAGGAGGACGAGCTTAAGGTGAGTAGGGGGTCGCGGCTGAGTGTGCTGATCTTCAGGCCCAAGTGGCATCCCTACGGGCTGAACTTGAGCAAAGTTCGACCAGGGCCAATGACTTGAGTGATGATTTGATCGAGAAGATGGCAGAGTTGGAGAAGGTTGAGAAGGCCAGGATAGCGGCTTTGGCAAGGGTGGCAGCATCGGAGGAGGTCGTCCGCGTCCTCCGATCTGAATGGGCGAGTGAAGCGGAGGCGGCCGTGCTCAGCGAGTCCAGGATTGAAGAGTGGGTTGGCGAGCTTGAGGGAGAAGTTTCAAATTTAAATGATCAGCTCACCGTTTTTGGGGCCGAAAAGGCGCAGCTATTGACTCGACCATCTTCCTCTCGCACTTCCGCTTATCCTGATGTTGTGCGAGATTCATATGAGAAGTGGATCCATGCCGAGGCACAGCTAGACATATTTACGGACTTGATGGCGGCAGGGAGAATTACTGAGGTTGAGTTTGAGGGTGCTAGTGCCAAGGCGCGCACAACTCGAGTCGCCTATGGTTATGATCCCGCCATGCCACGGGCGGGCAATGATGAAGACGAGCTGGGCGGAATCAAGAAAAGTGCTTGGAATGATGATGCATACTCTACCGGCAAGGATGAAGGCGGAGATGATGCCACTGAGTGATGCTTTTGTAATCTTTTTATACTTTTGTGGGCGTCTGTTCGGCCCTTGTAAGATACCTTTTTGATTTGGAATGCTACTTTTGCTAATTATTTCTGAGTATTCTATTTTTTCCTTGAATGGTTTCCTCGATTGATTGTCTTGATTTAAAAGAACTGTTGGTAGGCGTTAACTCGAACATGGCCGAGTGTGTCTTTGATTAATTCGAGCAAAGTTAAACGTCGCCATAATTAATTCGGACGAGGTTAACTGTGAAATGAAATTCGAGCTAGGTCAAATGTGGGTCGATTCGAGCGAGGTCGAATGTTACTCTTAGTTAATCGAGCGAGGTCGAATGTGAGTTGATTCGAGCGAGGTCAAATGTTACTCTTAGTTAATTCGAACGAGGTCGAATGTGAGTTGATTCAAGCGAGGTCGAATGTTACTCTTAGTTAATTCGAACAAGGTCGAATGTGAGTTGGTTCGAGCGAGGTCGAATGTTCTCTTAATTAATTCGAATGAGGTCGAATGTGCGTTGATTCGATCAAGGTCAAATGTTCTCTTAATAATTTAAACGAGGTCGAATGTGAGTTTCTTGATTAGTGTGGTGTTAAAACTTGGTGGGGACATAGGCGAACATCATGTGTTTGTATGATTTGCTTACATATATACATTGAAGAAGTTTACTCATTTTTCGGTCTGGTATTCTAGTCCCAGTCTACCTAGTCCCTTTATTGGTCGACCTGGAGAAATATTCGAGGGGTCAAGCAATGAACTTGCTAACTTGTATTCTCACCTGCTTATGCTTAACTTCAAAATGTCTTCCTCGTCGCCTCGTTAAAAACCTCCCCGAGAAAACCCAATTGGGACAAAACTCAAGTGGGGGAAAAAGAGTGCGGCTCGGAGAACATCTTTCCTTAAAAGATGAAGTACTTGAGGTGGGCGATGTTCCAGTTGTTTGGCAATAGTTTTCCTTCCATCGTTTCTAGTTGGAACGACCCTTTCCTTGCTGCCGCCGTAATTTTGTACGGGTCGTCCCAATTAGTCCCTAGATTTCCTTCTCGTGGGTCCTTGCTTGCTCGTGTTTTGGCTTTGAGTACGTAGTCCTCGATTTTGAGCAGTCTGATCTTGGCTTTTTTGTTGTAGTATCGCTCTTCCTGTTGTTTCTGGGCGACCATCCTGATATAAGCCATGTCTCTCCGTTCTTTGGCCTCATCGGGGTCTTGCTCCTGCTTTTGTCGTTTCTCGGCCCGCTTTCGTGTGAGTACCTTAGACTTGGTTCTCCGACCTCGACAGGTATTACTGCATCGGTCCCATAGACTAACGAGTATGGTGTTTCTCATGTGTTTGTTTTTGGCATTGTGCAGTATGCCCATAGCACTTCTAGTAGCAACTCCGGCCACAGTCCCTTGGCGTTCTTGAGCTTCTTCTTCATGATATTCAATATTGACTTGTTGGAGGACTCTGCTTGCCCATTGCCCGCGGGATGGTATGGCGTAGAGAGTATTATTTTGATATGCCATTTCTCGAAGAACTCGGCGATCATTTTTCCAGTGAATTGAGGCCCGTTGTCACAACTGATTCCATTGGGAGGCCGAAATGACACACGATATTCCTCCATATGAAGGCGATCACTTCTTGCTCATGTATTTGGGCAAATGCACCTGCTTCCACCCACTTGAAAAATAGTCAGTTAAAACCAATAGAAATCGTACATTACCTCGTCCTGCTAGGAGGGGTCCGATGATGTCCATCCCTCATTTGATGAAAGGCCAAGGCAAGGTGACTGAGTGGAGGTGATCGCCCGCTTGGTGTATCATAGGGGCGGATCTTTGGCATTGTTCGCATTTTTGAACGAAGTCGACCGCCTCTTTTTTCATTATAGGCCAGTAGTAACCTGCTCGTATGAGGCATCTGACTAGGGCTCGATTGCCGGTATGAGCTCCGCAGTGGCCTTAGTGGACTTCCTCTAGAACGTGTCGCGTCTAGTTTGAGCCTAAGAATTTGCTAGTGGGCCGCTATACATTCTTTTGTACAAGTCGTTGTTGACGCTATACCTTGCCGCCTACATTCGAAGCTTTTTGGCTTCTTTTTTGTCGTGTGGAAGCACTCCGCCCTACAAATATGTGACAATACGGTTGCGCCAGTCCCAAGTTAGTTTTATAGTTCGTACCTCAATTTGATCGATCAACGAGTGGAGGAGAGTGACCACGTTTCCTTCTTCGGTTATGCATTTAGTGGCCACAGCAAGTTTGGCAAGGCTATCGGCTTTGATATTCTATGCTCGAGGGATTTGATCGAGCTGGCATTCGTCGAACTCGGGTAACAACTTGCAGATCTCGGCCTGGTATTTTTGTAATCTTTGTTCCTTGATTTGGAAAGTCCCTGTGACTTGATTGACGACGAGCTGAGAGTCGCACCGTAGGATGACTCGTTTCGCTCCGTACTTGAGTACTAACTTTAGCCCTGCTATACCGACCTCGTACTCGGCTTTGTTGTTAGTCATATATGGGCATCTTATGGACAGGCGAGTTACTTCGCTTGTTGGGACCTCAAGCATGAGTCCCAGTCTCGATTCTGACGCACTAGAGGCTCCATCGGTATACAAAACCCATAGGTCGTGTATTCTGGGGGAAATACGAGTGGCTTCCTTTTCGACTTCAGGCATTATTTTTGTGCTAAAGTCGGCGATGAAGTCGGCAAGCACTTGCGACTTTATCGCCTTCCATGGATGATAGGTTATATCATGATCTCTCAATTCTATGGCCCATTTGGCCAACCTGCCCGACAACTCAGGTTTGTGCAGAATACTCCTTAGGGGAAAGGTTGTGACCACCGAGATGGGGTGACACTGGAAATAGGGTCTAAGCTTTCGTGAAGCTATGAACAAAGCCAGGAATAGCTTCTCGAGGTGTGGATACCTTGGCTCGGCGTCAACCAGAGTTTTGCTAATATAGTAAATGGGAGATTGCGTACCTTTGTTTTCTCGCAACAGAACCGCACTCACGGCCACATCGGATACGGTCAGGTAGATGAGGAGACGTTCCCTGGGTTCTGCCTTAGCAAGCAGTGGGGTGAAGACAGGTATGCCTTTAATTCTTTCAAGGCTTCGACACACTCGGAGTTCCATTGGAGTCTCTTTCTTGAGTACGCCGAAAAATTTATGGCATCTGTCGGAGGACTATGAGATGAATCTTTACAAGGCAGCTATGCGGCCGGTCAGCTTCTGTACCTATTTCTTACTGGTCAGGTTCTCCGGTATTCCTTCTATAGCTATGATTTGGTCAGGGTTGACCTCGATGCCTCGTTGTGATACCAAGAAGCCAAGGAACTTTCCCGAGGTTACGCCGAAGGCGCACTTTTTGAGGTTCAATTTCATACCATATCGTCTAAGTATGTCGAAGGCCTCTTTCAAGTGGTCGATGTGATCCTCTTTCCTTTTTGACTTGACCAACATGTCATCCACGGTTTTGTCAAGCTGGTCATTGAACATTTTTGTCACCAACCTCTGATACGTCGCCCCCACATTTTTTAGTCCGAAAGGCACCACCCTGTAGCAGTACGTCCCCCGGTGAGTGATGAAAGTGGTCTTTTCTTGGTCTTCCTCCTCTATGAGGATCTGGATATAGCCCGAGTAGGCGTCCAAGAAGCTTAATAGCTCATGCCCGACCGTTGCGTCAATGAGCTGGTCAATACGGGGTGCTAAGAATGAGTCTTTCAGGCAGGCTTTGTTCAGATCCGTGAAGTCTACGCACATCCGCCATTTCCCATTCTTCTTTTCACCATGACCACGTTGGCAACCAATTGAGGGTACTTTGGTTCTCTGATAGAGCCGTTTTCCAGTAGTTTTTCAACCTCCTCGCGGACCGCGTCATTTATTGCAGAGTTGAATTTTCGCCTAACTTGCCGCACTGGGGGGGTAAAATGGGTCAACATTCAACTTGTGTGTCGCTATTTCTTTCGGAATGCCCAGAATATCTGCATAGGAAAAGGCAAACAAGTCTGTTGTTAGCTAAAAATTGATGGAATTTACCTGGTTCCTGAAGTTTGTGGCTGGTGTATGCTTTTTTTTTGTGGTCGTCTTTGTCGAGTTGTACGGGGTCAAGATCCTCGACGATCGACCCTGTAGCCTCTATGATTTCGGGGTCCCTGATGACATCTTTCCCTCCGGCATCAACTGACCCGACCTTGTTAATTACTATACGGCCTCGACTTTGCCTTTCAATTGTTGGGTGTGTGTGCAGTCTTGGGCAATGCGATAGCACTCTCGGATAGCACGTTGCTCTTCTCGGATGCTGAATACCCCTAAAGGGGTGGGAAATTTAATGACTTGATATAAGCTGGAGGGGACGACTTTCATGGCTTGTATCTAGGAACGACCTATGATGGCATTGTACGCTGTATCCTGGTCCATGATGTGGAACGTGGTCTCAAAAGTGACGCCGCAGGCAAGGACGGGTAGCGTGATTTCACCAGATGTTCGCTCAACTTCATTGTTAAAACCCGTCAGTGTGATGCAGCGTAGCATTATCCTATCCTCGATCTTCATTTATATGAGAACTCAAGGGTGGACAATGCACGCGTCACTCCCATCATTGACCAGAATTCGTCTTACGTCAGTATCTAGGATGCGTAAAGTAATAACAAGGGCGTCATAATGAGGAAAGACCAAACCATGGGTATCCGACTTATCGAAGATGATACACTCTTCGAGTTCGTCATACCGTTCATGCATGATTCACCGTTTTAGCTTATGGGTGGTCATGAATTTTACGCTGTTGATTGACGTGTTGCGGCCTCCTCCGATGATCATTTGGATGGTTCGAGTTGGGGAGGGCGATTTTGGTGGACCTTGATGTCGTGCGCATCCTCAAGAAAAGTTTTCCCTTCCTCGATCGCTCAAAAGTTCTTTCACATGCCCTTGGTGAAGCATGTTCACGACCCCTTGCCTTAGAGCGATGCAATCCTCGGTTTTGTGGCCCCGTTCCTGATAGAATTCGCCGAGGGTGTTTGACTTTCTGGTATTTGGGTCGAACCTCATCTTATGTGGCCATTTCACTTTTAGACCGAGCTTCTCCAGGGCGTAGACTATTTTTAGAGGGAGAAACATAGAAATTGTGAGCAGATAGTAGTGGAGGCATACCTATTTCGCTTCGGTGAGTCCCTGTTGGCGGCCTAGATATACCGTCGCCATGACAGAGAGGTGGTATGATGGCGGCTCTGACATATTTTTGATGTCTTTCACGGTTGGGTCGCGGGCCTGCCTGGTCCCTTTTGTTGTCATTTCTCCGATCTTTCCTGGATTCCATTTGGACTGAGGTTAGCCGTTGTGTCGGCCCGTTAAGGTCGTCCTCGTTAGCTCGCACTTCGGCGCAGTAGGCGTTGTGTATCTCATCCCAAGTGGTTAGGGGATATTTCATTAGTCGGCTTAATAATTTTCTGGTCGACCTCGAATTGTTCCTGTTTAAGCCGTTCTGGAAATTTGCTACTGCCATTCCCTTCTATACATTTGGTAAGGTTATCCTCACACGGTTGAATCGGGCGAGGAAATCTCTCAGTCCTTCATCGGGTGATTGTTTGCTGGCAAATATGTCATTCACCCTCGTCTCTGCTTTCTTATCCCCAGCATGGGCAGTTAAAAATCGAACATCTCTAAGGAATGTGCAGGTAGCTGTGAGTACCAAGTCAGTGCTCCCCGGGTGAAGGTTTAACCAAACTTCTTCAGCAATATAGAAAGACACTTGTTCTTTGGCGAGGTCGTTGCCCTTTACTGCAGTGACGTAGTGGTTTGCATGATCCTCAAGGTCCATCGTGCCGTCGTATATTTTCAAGTATGGCGGCATTTTGAAGGTTTTAGGTATGGCGTGTGGTGCAACTTCGTCACTGTACGGTTGTTCAACAAATTTTTTGGTAAGAGCTTGGTGCCTGGTATTTTGTCTACCCTTTCTTGATGCTCTTTCATTTGGTCATGGAGCATTTTGTTCTCGTTCTCCATCTCCTCCATCTTCTTCAAAATGGTTGTGAGGGTGTCGTTACATGCACCAATAACGTTGTGAGTAATACTTGTTACAAGAGGAGGGTCGTGCTGCTCATCTGTCGCTGGTGCGACGCAAACTCTCGCATCTTCTATGTTCGTCCTTTGGGTGGGCTTGTCGAGAATGTCGGTCAGCATGTTTGTCAGCCATGCTTCGAGCAGCTTTTTCACTACCTGTGGTACTTCTTCCATTGTGGATGTAGAGGCCCCTTTGCCGTGTGAAGCTGTGATGCTATCGTGAGGGAGGGGTGAACCACTCCCCCTGGGGGAGGCGTTTGGTGTTATGTCCTCAGCATCTGTCCTAGTGACTTTGTTGATGGTATTTAGGAGGTTGTTGGTAAGACTGGCCACTGCCTTCATTCTTGCCTCTCCATTACCTGCCATGTTCAACTATACACGCAAGAAAAGACAAGGTTTTGTGTTGTTTTTTTTAGATCTGAAAGAAACTAAGATTTTAACTAGAATATCTCCATAGACGGCGCCAAATTGTTTGACCAAAAAGTATAAAACTTTTTGTTAAACTAATTAAGTAAAAGATAAGGGGCTAATCCAAGTTAAAGATAACGACCTTGGATCTAAAATAGGTTTATGCGAATAATGTGGGACCACGTTAAAATGGATTTAATGCAATACACATTAAATGTTGAGGTTATTAATGGAATGAGATAATGATAAGCAATAAATACAATAAATGGCACTAAATGTAAATAGAGAGAATGATTCACCCAATATTGAATGAGGTGGATGACTCCTCTTTCGGACAATGATGTAAGACAAATGACTATGGGAATATTGGAGACTTTCTCGGATTTGATGTGAGAAATGTAGAATAAACAACAAATCGAATCTCTTTGGAAAAGCAATATTTGTATTTTTCTAGAGAGTCAACTTTTCAAGAGAGTTCTTATCATATAGATAACTTCATTAATTAAAAGTTGCGTACAAGGGTTGGTGCTCATGCACCACAGTACATATAGTAACATTAGATACATTTTCAGTTAGATACGAGGTCTCGTCCCTAAGGTTAACATGTTGGCGATCCTCGATGTCGTTGGCTGTTGTTGATCTAGCTAGGGTCAAAACTGATGTTTCAATAGCAGTTGTAGCTACTTGGTGACTAACAAAACATGACTGCTATTGTGATAGATTTCTTCGGTTGACTCTGGGATAGGTATAAAATGTGGAGTTGTGATTCCCAGTTGGTCTACCTGCAACTAACTTGACACAAAAAAATGTGGTTAAAATAAAACTTGCATCGTAGCATCATCTTGCATCCTACTTCCTGACTTCGCAAGTTGGTCTGCTACTCCATTTTATTCCCTGTACGCATGTCGAACTACTGTATCTTGTAGCATCCTGAGGAGGTGCCTGCAATCAGATACTAAATTAGTGTATTTAGAGTTATCTGTATCCAAAAGGGTAATTACCTCCTGCGCATCAGTTTCCACTTCCAGTGGTGTTAGTTGCATTTTATGGCTAGACTTAGCCCTTGTATGAGTGCCTGTAATTCTGATGTGATACAATAAACATGTGGGATTGGACCAGCATAGCCCAGTATCCAATCGCCTAAGTGATTCCTAATTACCACCCAATGCCATATGTATCATTGGTAGAAGAAGTTGCCCCATCCGTATTTAATTTGTAATAGTTAGGTTTTGGTGTATCCATTTAAGATTGGTTCTAACCCGTTTTGATGGTATGGCCTATGAAGCAGCCATATATGCTAACTCAATTAATTGATGCAAAACTAAATGAGGGCTAGGTTTGAGTGCTTTGTGGTCAAAGATATTCCGATTACGAGTGATCCAAATATTCCATAGACTCAACAGTATAAAAGTGTGTGTGTTCAATTTATAAGGGAGTTGAAGCCCTTTTAAGTGGATGAGATTATGAAGCCAAAGATTTGGGGAAGCCATAGTTGAGAATTTACGAATGTAACCAAAGATTCCTTGAATAATCCAATATTGTTTAGCATTAATTCAATTTAGGAAGATGTGATTTATAGTTTCGTGTACATCCAAACAGATAGGGCAAGTTGCAACTGGTGAGATGCCAATATAATTGAGGTAGTGTCTTGTTGGTAGTTTATTGTTTTGTAATAACCAAAGAAAAGTTTTGATTTTGAGCTGAATTGGCAGACTCCAAATCCATTTGAAATTATTGTGTGCATTTGGAAGTTGTGTGCCATTATTAGCTAGTGCCTTATACATAGTGTTGACAGTAAACTGACCATTGTTTTTAAGCGCCCAATAGAGTTGGTCGGTTTGTTGTGTATAGACAGAGCGATATTGTTTATTGCAATCCTTTTAAATATCCCGAGGAATAAAAAAGGGGAAGTTGGCTTGATTCCATCCCTGAGTTGTTAATACCCGAGAGAGCTTAAAAGCGTGATGAAACTGTGGTAGGGGCCCTACGAGGAGAGATCTCAAAGGCATCCCTGATTTGATCCATGGGTCAGTCCATAACTTAATATGTTCCCCTGTTCCAATTCGCTACTGGAGCCCGAGTCGACAGTGGTTCCAACCTTTTAGAATATTATGCCAAGTTAAAGAGTGATTCGTGACCGATGTTAGTGTAAGGTATTTATTTAAAAGAGTCTTATCCCAAAGAGATTGAGGTGTGAAAAATTCGCCAGGCCATGCTTGCTAGCAAGGCGTTATTCTTAGTGCTAAGATTTTGGATATTCAATCCGCCTCTTTCTTTTGTAGTGGTAATTTGTTTCCATTTGATAAGATGTGACTTTTTCCATGTAGTAGTGGTGCCCCACAGAAAGTTTCGTTGGTAACGTCCATTTTGTTGATTATATTTGTTAGAATGTGGATGTACTGCTTGACATGGTTGAGGAGGGTGTTGAGTGTAGATTTTATAAGCTTAGTTCTTCCCGCCATAGTCAAGAATTTGGTTTTCCAACCAGCAGCCGATTTTGAAGTTGTCTAGTAGGAATTGAAAGTCGCTCCCTTGGGTCTTGAGTGAAATATGAGAAACCCCAAATATTTTCCAAAAGAGTTCCCCTCCTTTATTGAGAAAGATTGTAGAACAAAGTTTTTAAGAGTTTCAGAGCAATTTTTGGAAAAAAATATCTTTGATTTATTGAAATTAATCTTTTGCCTGAGTTTTGATTAAAAAGGTTAATGACATCAATGATTGCATGACAAATTTTAGTAGTGATTTTAGAAAGTAATATGATATCATCTGCAAAATAGGTGATAAAGATCGGGGCCAAGTTTCGAGATTTGGATAGGTTTCCATTGGAGGTGATCTACTGAGGCGTTAATAAGATACGAGAATATTTTCATACACATTATGAAGATGTATGGTGATAATGGGTCCCCTTGTCGAATACCTCTTGATGGTTGAAAATACTAAGTACGGGTTCCATTAATGAGTATGGAAGTAGATGTAGCAGTAATACAGGACACGATTAGGTGAATCATTGAAGAAGGTAGTTTGAAGTAATGAAGAGTTTTCCTGATGAAAGACCATTCAAGACGATCAAAAGCCTTTTCAAGATCTAATTTTAAAAGCATGTTGCATGTTTTGCCTTTCATTTTTTGAAAATGAGATAACATTTCCTGAACTATAATAGCGTTATCCGAAGCCCTCTTCCCTTGCTGGAAACTAGATTGTGTTGGGCCAATTGTTTTTTGAAATAACAAGTTTAAGTCTATTAACAATGATTTTTGTGATGAGTTTATAGACAGTGTTACACAAGCTAATAGGCCGGAATTGCTGAATGGTATGCGCATTCTTGACTTTGGGAATCAGGCAAAGATATGTGCGATTAAGGTTCGGAGGAATGACCTTATCTAAGAATATTTGGTGACAGAAATGCTTTACCTTGGGACCAACTTCGTACCACTATTTTTGGTAGAAATAAGAGTGTAGGCCATGTGGGCCAGGAGCTTTATAAGGTTGAAAACCATGAAGAGTACGAGTGATTTCTAAGTCATTAAGGGGTGCCTCTAGTAGATGGAAATCATCATGATTGGATGTGGAGGAATGAGCCTGTTGAAATACCTTGGCAGATTGAGTATGTTCCGTTGTGAATAAATTTTTGTAATAATCTAAAATTTGTTGATATATCTCAACTAGATTAAAGCACCAGTTTCCTACTGTGTCTCTTAGAGCAGTTATCCTAATTTTCCTGTGGCGTTGAATGGTCGACATATGGAAAAATTTAGTGTTAGCGTCGCCATCATTCAGCCAAGATATTCGAGATTTTAATTTCCAAAAGTCTTCTTCTAGGCGAAGAATGTTATCAAACTCTTTGGTTAATTGGGACTCTAGGTTTTGTAGGAAATTACTAGTAGGATAATGTATAGAGGATTGTATGCCTGACAATCTAGTCAAAAGCTTACGCTTTCGAGTGAAAATATTACCAAGTGTGTGTTTATTCCAGTGTAGGACTGCCTCTTTAAATAAGTTAGTGGTAGGAATGAGGTCTGAATTGTTTTCCCAGACCTGGCGATCTAAGTGTGGAAACTCAGGGTGAGAAGTTCATATCGTCTCAAAACCAAAAATTTTTTTTGTAAAGGGTCGTCTAGACTCCAAAGTGAGTAAAAGAGGGCAATGATCGAAATATGTTCCAGGTAGGTGTTGCACTGTTGCCTCAGGGTATAGATTTAACCAATCATAATTTGCTAGACTACGATCTAGCCATTCTAAAATTGTATGGCCATGATGGTATTTATTAGTCCATGTATAACGGCTATCCCGAAAACCTAAGTCTAGCAAGTTGCAATAGTTAATACAGTTAACAAGGTTATCAGCCCTATTGTTATTAATAGGTCGACCTCCAAATTTTTCTTGCGATCTTAGAATTTCGTTAAAATCTCCCCCCAATAACCACGGACCTTGAACAGTTGTATCATGGAAATGCAGTAAATTGTCCCAAAGAGTATTTCTAGCTTGATATGTATTACTAGCATAAATTGCAGATAATAACCATTTAGGTGTAGAGGGACATACCTGAACGAGGCAGTGAATTTCCTGTTCTGACATCCTCAATTCTTCCACATTAATGAGAGCATCCTGCCACAGTACTACTAGACCTCCTATTAAACCATTAGCGGACACCTGCGACATGTTAGTGAACTGGAAATCATCACGGAGTATTGTGTGATCCTGCATGTGGGTTTCTATGAGTATAGCTAGAACTATCCTATGATTGTCTTGCAAAGATCGAAAGTGACGCCTAAATTCAGCATTGTAGGAACCTCTACAATTCTAGATTATAAAATTCATGGAGGAAGGAGATGTGGTAACCTGACTAGTTAGAACTGGGATCTGCGGATTGACAGCTTGTGTGGCCGTCTGCTCCTGATCTAGTATTGGTAGGGTCTCCCGAAGTGTTGGAATTATGACCATGGCATATTTCCCCACTTCGCGATTCGTCTTCAGACGGAAATTTAGACTGCATGTGACTAACCCTGGCGGGCATTTGAGTATGAACTTTTTTTCATACTGCTCTTTGAGGTTGTAGAGGTGAATGCCCTTTTTAAAGAAACTTCGTGCGTGTTTCCCTCATCTCCACTAGGATCTCCACTAGCTCCTAATTTGTTTGAGTGTCTAGTGCGTTGGGAGATGGATGGGGTATCGCTGGAGGTGTGGTTTGTGGACTCAGTGGGTCGTATGGACTTGATGGTGTCGAATAAGGGGACAGTGGGTTGAATGAATTGATTGGTTGAAACCATGGAGCATAGATTTGACCCTAGTGCTGTGGAGGATAGAAGGGGAGTAGATTCATGTTGGGGTTCATATGAGGAGTTGGGGGATGCATGGGGTAGGACCATTGTGGTTGGTGTGAGGTGGATGCTTGGTGATCGAGTAGAAGAGGTGTTTAGGTCGTGTTCCATGCCAAACCTCATTCCCTCGATGACAATCTCGGCAAGATGAGTTGGATTTTGGACTAGAAGGACCACTTCCTGATTGTTGAGCTCCATTGTGAATATTAGTGCATAGCCCTGAAGGCCCATCTCCAGCCATGATTGGAGTGGCTGGTCCATTGATTGAGGTTGTGAGGTGTAAATTAGTGGTGTTGTTGGATGAGGAAAATTTGGACCTTGCATGGTCAGACGGGGAAGATGCAAGAACTGATTGTTGTGTTGAATTGATTCCCTGAGGTATGTGTTGTTGTGAGTGTTTGAGAATGTTGGACGTTGTATGTTTGGGTGGGAAAGGATGGATTGTAGTAGAGACTAAGGTGGAAGTAGACTGTATATTATTTGATGGGTCGTGTTTTGTATAGTGGGGAAGGCAGAATTGGTATTTGCATGTTCATCATGAAGGTCATCACATGATGTTGAATTATTATGTTTCATCGGAAGTGAAGAAGTGTTTGAGTGAATAGGTTCATAGGCCATTGTAGCATGCAAACTACTATGGTTGATGCTGAGTTGTGAAGGTGAGGGTGAGGGATCGTAGTTGGCGATGGCGAGGTGTCTATGGGTGATAGGGTTGTGTGGATGACTGTATTAGATAGTGGTGTGTTAATATTACGTGGCTTAGAGGTGTTTAATTGCGTGTTTAGGCTACAGGTGGGAACTAGGTTTTGTGGAACCAAGGCACTTTTATCAGAGGTATTGGAAAGGAGATTATTATTGGTGGGTTTGGTCTATGGAAAAGTAGGGGCATTTGCATCTTTACCCGCTTTTTGGGTCACGTTTTAACTTGTGCCCGCTTTGCAAAAAAAATTACAAGCGTACCCACTTTTTCGCGTAACTTCAGCAAGGGCTGAAGTAGCAAAGGCAATCACGCAAAACTTCAGCATTCTAGTAGACGGGCCTAAAGTAGCAAAGGCAATACAAACTTCAGCAGAAGATACTGAAGTTATTTCGTTCATTTGTAAAAACTTCAGCACTAAATAAGCTAAAGTTTTTTTGTCCTAGATTCATTAGTTTTGTCATAAAGCTTTTTCAAAAACTTCAGCCGAAGATGCTGAAGTTATTTAGTTCATTTGTAAAAACTTCAGCACTAAATAAGCTGAAGTTTTTTTGTCCTGGATTCATTAGTTTTGTCATAAAGCTTTTTCAAACACTTCAGCAGAAGATGCTGAAGTTATTTAGTTCACTTGTAAAAACTTCAGCACTAAATAAGCTGAAGTTTTTTTGTCCTGGATTCATTAGTTTTGTCATAAAGCTTTTTCAAAACCTTCAGCAGAAGATGCAAAAGCTTTCTAACATACTAGATAGATAATCACCTTATTATTTTATAGGGTATTACTACTATAAAATAATCAGATTGCCAACAGTATCTAAATCATAAATTTTTGAAACAATAAACGTGAAAAGAACAGAATTATCATGAAAAGAATCACTAAGTGTGACCTTAAACTTCCCGTACGTGGAAATATTCATAAATTATTATCTACTAACTTACGTAATTATTTATAATTTATTTTTAAATAATCCGATGGACATACTTATGGCAATCATCCCATGAACTGAAGTTTCATAGCAGCACCAACAGCAGCAGAAGAAGAAGAAGGATATCCTCGAGTGGGAAATGAGATGAAATTTAAGAAGAAGAAGAAGAAGAAGAAGAAGAAGAAGAAGAAGAAGAAGAAGAAGAAGAAGAAGAAGAAGAAAAGGAAGGAGGAGAAGGAGGCGGAGAAAGGGGGCTGAAGTTATTTAAAAAGTGGGTACAAGTTAAAACTTTTTTAAAAAAATGGGTACAGGTTAAATGAGGGCGACAAGGGCGCCCCGTGCAATTTTTACGGAAAAGTACATGTAGAAAGATTTTTCATTCCCACGGTGATGTCCATTGTAGTAGTCATATGAGGTAGTGTAGTGGACTGGGGAGATGGGTCAGGAGTTTTTTGGCTTGTAGGGACTGGGTCATTGAATTCCATGTGATGATCCATGTCAGAAAGGGCTTGAAATTTATTAACTAAGTTATTGTTATTGTTGGTCTTTCTTGAGCTAGGAGTGTTAGAGCAATTTAATTGGGCCTCTACCAGTGTTTAACCAAAAATTAGATTTTAGGTCAAAGCTTGAATTTAGAAGAACTCGGGTTACTGATAATCGGAAAAATACATACGAAAGAGATTTTGAATAATATAATCAGAAAGCAAATAAATCAAAGTATATTCCAGTAGTGTTTTTTCGTCCCCTTACAGTTGTTTGTAACTTTCCCTTTTATAGCTGTTTTGGGAATACAGACTTTCGCTTTGTCATAATAAGACAATTATGGGTAATTAATGACTTTAAATGTTACGTTATGCAATCATATACATTAAATACATATTCTCTAATATTTCTAGTATTTAATACTCATTAAATGCTGTATCTGGGCTCTTTATTGCTGTCAGATTCATTCCTTTGTCTCGTCTCGATCTTTGACCTTTGAATGTCTTGAATAGGTACGAGCGTTGAATTATTTGTATGACTGCTCGTGCCTTCTTCATTTAACTTGCTCGTATCTGTTGTTGCTCGTGTCTGTTAACCAACCTTAATTCTTTGACTGTTTGATCAGTCTACGTGTCATGACACGTCACCATATATATAAATATAATTTTCCCCAATACAGATAGTCCCCCCCACTTTCCATTTATTCGTCAGTTTGAATATTTGGGAAGTGGAATTCATTAAAGGAGAATTTTTGTCACCATTAATGTTCTGACAGAGTTGACGCTTTAATTATCACTTCCATTTAATGCTTTAGACACGTGTCATCTTCTTATCGGTTCCACAGTTTACAATACTTTTTCAGGCTGTCTTTTCGGCTCCACTGTTCATGAAGTATCAGTTACCATTATTGTGATCCTTCCATTACTGCGTTTTTACTTTTGACGGCCGCCATCAGTATAAATTCAATTTTTCCTTTCACCTTTTACCACATAAAACTTTTTCCTTGAACACTTGAATTGTGCGAATCTCCGTTTACTTCTTTTTCTTCTTCATCATGTCTTCTTCGAACCCTAACCCTAAGAGAATTCCTATTTTAGACAATTTTCCCAATGCCCCTGTTAGACATAGAATAGGTGGGAGACTTCGTAGCTTAGGATCCTCTCGTGGTGGTGGTTCTGCCATGCCTTCTCCTAGCCCTGGTTCTTCCTCTAGAACTAGAGGTTCTTTTACTCAAATATCATCTTCTAAGAACAAGGAGGCCTCTTAACCATTACAGGAACCCTTGGTAGACGAAATAGTCCCTAACGATTTATCTTTTCAGCACGATAGACAATCACTTCAGACCCAAATTTCTGGTTTGGATCGTGTTGATGCTTACCCCACTATGATTACAGAGATTTTAGCTCCCATAGTTCGCAAAGATTGTCACTGGAGTAACGATTTTCCCATTGTAATCCCCAATCCAAATCAGAGGATTACTTCATATATGACTGGACTCTCTTTCGTTTACGCATACCCTTTTACTCTTGGGTTTAAACCAGCTATCGAACCAGTAATTCTCGATTTCTGTCGTTTCTTCAAAATTTGTTTAGCACAGATTGGCCCGCTTGTATGGAGGGCTGTTGCTTGTTTAAGGCATCTGGCCAATTTGGCAAACGTTGATTTCACCTTCTCCCACCTAATTCATCTATACTCCCTTAGACTTTTTCGTAATGGCGTCTTTACCTTAGTGGCTAGGAGTAAGAGGGTTTTGGTGAGCCCAGAAGATGATAAGGATCGTGGCTGGTATGCCCGATTTGTTGTTGCCCCCACAGTTGGTTTAGTGGGTGAACAAAACGTTCCCTTCCCTGATAAGTGGAACTTTGCACGTAAGTCTCTCATCTCTCCCGTACCTCTTTCTTTCGAATTTACAAATTTCTTTAACTTTGTTTCTTTTTTTTTAGCAACCATGGGAGTTGTGGAGAACATTCCCAATTTTCGTGGTTGGGTAGATAAATTGTTGAAGATTGCTCCTATGGAGGCTAGGTCTTGGAAATTTATCTCCAATCGTCATGGTTGGAAAGTAAAGACTCACGGTATGAGTTTTTGTCTTTCTCATATGTAAGATTTTTCTCTTTATTGCCTTAACTTTCAATTTTCTCTTTGTCAGGTTTTGTCTATTCGAGGTGTTACTGCNGAAATTTGAAGGATAATCCTCCGGAGTGGGAAATGAGAATGAAATTTAAGAAGAAGAAGAAGAAGAAGAAGAAGAAGAAGAAGAAGAAGAAGAAGAAGAAGAAGAAGAAGAAAAGGAAGGAGGAGAAGGAGGAGGAGAAAGAGGCTGAAGTTATTTAAAAAGTGGGTACAAGTTAAAAGTTTTAAAAAAAATGGGTATATGTTAAATGGGGGCGACCAAATAGGGCGCCCCGTGCAATTTTTACTAACATCTGACTCAGGCGACCCAACTTAAATTACTTTTTATATTTTATTTATGTTTTTCTTATCTCATTATACTTGTAATTGTAATTAAGTGATCTTTTTAAAGGTAAATCAACTTATTGAATTTAACTTTAGTGGTTAAAAATTAGTGTGAACATTCAAATCACTTTATTATTGTCACGACCCAAAATTCACCTGGTCGTGATGGCACCTAACCCAATTCGCTAGGTAATCCAAACAACAGTTACACAATTCTAATTAAAATAATAAGAAAATCTTTAAGTGAAATGCTGAGTTCCCATACATTAACCCAAGTATTGGTATTACAAGTCATGAGCCACTAAGACATAGATTTACAAGGTTGATATGAAATTAAATACAACATCTGTTTGGAACATACATAAACAGAATGCGAATCTAAAACTACCAAGGACAAGTGGTAGCAATGACCAAAAAGCATGTACATCTTCAATGCTAGCTCCCGTCATACACAGCAGCATCAGCTCCAACATCTGCACGTAAGGTGTAGAAGTGTAGTATGAGTATAACCGATCTCATGTACTCAATAAGCAACAAACATAACCTCAGGTTGAAGCAGTGACGTGCTCGGAAGAAGGTCAGTGTCCAACACCAATGATCAATAACAACACATGATATAATGATGACAGTAGAATAAAACATTTCAAGAGATACCATATTCAACTCGTTCACAAATAAGAAAAAAATAGGCATGCTTTTTAAGTATAACAGTCGAAGCCCCCAAATCTTACCACCGAAATCACTGAAACATGAATTTATCAAGAGAACTATGAATTTTCATCGTAGCAACAACAAGTAAAATATTTTATTTACCATCTAGCACGAGGAAAAGACATCTATGTCTCTACATATCAAATATACATGTCAACTCAATGACACCATATTACCATCTAACATGAGAAAAATACATCTCTATGCCTACATGGCAAATATACATGGGAAGTCAATAACATCAAACGAAGCCATCTAGTATACTCACACTCAGCATGCTCACAATGGCTGACACAAATGCCCCTCACCATCATCGCATACACAATCACACTCAGGATTGTACGGGTGCCTGGCACAAATGTACCTCACTAAAGTACATATATATATATATATATATATATATATATATATATATATATATATATATATATATATATATATACATATATATATATCTTCGTGCCTGCGCTCACTGTGAATATCAAACTCCGAGGGAAGGATCCTTTCCCAAGCGCTAATCAATAATCAATAACACATAGCCTAGCATGGGGCCCGGTGCATGCGTCGTCCCTAAACAATACCACTTAGCCTAATTTGGGACCTGGAGTACGCGTCACCTCAATATCAATAATACTCAGCCCAATACTGGGCCTCAACGCAATTGTCGCCTCACTATCAATCACCATGGTTGTATGTCCCACATCAGTCATCAATCTGCCCATGTCTCATATGCCAACATCTCACAGAAACATAATCCAATTACATAATACGGAATATCACAATGTGCGACAAATATACCTCAAACTCGTGTCACGTGCAAGGACGCCAATAACATGTGAGACATCATATCAAAAGTGCATAGAGAAAGAGATATAACATGCGAATATAAATATTATGGCTGAGCAGTATGACTACGGCTAAGGCAAATAGCTCAACGTGGCAAAATAGACCTATCATGTCTCAAACAATTAACGAGATAGCCTAGACAAGATTTCTAGCATGAATAATAACTTACGTAGTCATACAAATGGAGAAAACAAGATATCAGAGAAGCACGATAGCAAAACAAAGCATATAATAGCCTAAAAACTACCCTGATCATGAATACCCCGGTGCACGCATACACACCCGTCACCTAGCACGTGTGTCATCCCAACACATCTCAAGTATCATAGTTCCCAGGGATAATTACCCCAAAATCCAAGTTTAGATATGTTAGTTACCTCAAACAAGCCAAAGCAATGCTCTAGCAACGCCATCCCACGCGAATCGACCTTCGAGCGGCTCGAAACTAGCCAAAAGCAACTCAAAAATATCAAATTATGCCATACAAAACAATCCCAAATGATAAAGGTCAAATCTTTAATCAAACTCAAAATCAAAATCCGAGTCGAAAATACTTACCCCAATCCAAATAATGAAAATCTCCTCCAAAATCACCCAAATCCGAGCTCCCAAACTCAAATGTGATAAAAATAACTCAACCCTCGATATACAAAAATCTACTAGTGATATCCGCATTTGCGGACCTGTCACGACCCCAATTTTCCTTTGTAGGATGTCGTGATGGCACCTAGTCTCTACGACTAGGTAAGCCCAACAAATAATAATAACTTGGCAGAACAATTATCAAAATACTAAAACAAGCTGAATAACTGATACGGCCTTCCGATACAAAACATAATCTCAACAATACGCTCCCCCAAAACCGGTGGAACTGAGTCACAAGCTCTATAGAATAAAACTAGAATATCTAATACATTACTGTCTGAAGGAAAAGAAATACAACAATAGTAAAAGCAAGGAAGGTGATTCTGAGCCTGTGGACGCCAAGCATGAATACCATGAAGTCTCCGTAAGGCATCTACAAATGATCTCTAACGGCCGGCACGAGCAGACGTACCTGGATCTGCACAAAAATGTACCAAAATGTAGTATGAGTACACCATAATGGTACCTAGTAAGTATCAAGCCTAACCTCAGTAGAGTAGTGACGAGGCCAGGTCGAGACACCTATTAGGATATAAATAAGCAGTATGAAAATATAATAAGGATAAATAATGAAAAGTGGAGAAACAACTGATACGAACTAAGATAATATCATGAACTAATATCGGAAATCTAAGCACAGAAATAGCATAAAAGAACCAACTAAAGAGAACCACAATGATCATACACGGACAACAATTGTTAGAACGATAAGGAAATAAACAACAACAATCACAACGAGGTAACACCTCGTGTACAATAAGAATCACCGTCGATGTTGTCGCGCCCCCTTTTTCCTCGCGGAGTCCGGGTTTCGACATTCATTGGGAACAACTCATTTCCTTTCGGGAATTGGGTATTTGAATTTGAAGAGTCGCCACCTAACGGATTAAGGTGTGTTAGGGCACCTAAAGCAAGTAACTCATAAATTGGTTTGCATTACCAGAGATTGGTTAAGGGCTCGAAATAACCTTGAGGGGTAGGTGTTAGGCACCCCTCGCGGTCCACAACGGTGGGTCCTTGCCGAACTCAAATTATGTGAATTAGTCTTATAAACAGATAAAGCAAATTAGACAAATTGGTACTACATTTAAAACAAGGGGTAAAGGAGGTCCTAGGTTTTTTGGCCTGCAGGATCACATCTGTACAATACCCGGTAAGCCTTCCTCAACTAGAGGGTGTTACACGTGGCATTAGCGCACAGGTCATAATATCCTTTTTCTACCAAATTATCCTCCCCTTAGTGGTTATAAAAGCGCTTTTAATTGAACGAACTCTATGCGTGCATTACCCGTCCCTTCCTTGTGGCCCTGGAGGTATTTAGGACCTCTAATTTAGGCAGTTCTAGACTTTCCTAAGGTACTTAAAGGAGAAAAATCTAGGGGACAATCAAAACAATTAGGACTGTCAAGTAAAGAACAATTAAGGGGCTCACATTTACCTCCACAAATAAGCAAACAACAACACGTCTCAAATAGCAAGATTTCAGACATTTCCAAAGGTCCTAGAGCAGGATATCTAGGTGAGCATGACAAACAGAATATGTAGCATTGTGTTAAAGCGAGACGATAGGGACCTAATCAGTTTGCCTACTGATTTTAAGGCTTGCGGAATCTGGACAATTCATAAAATAACAAAAAATGTAGTTTTATAGTTTGCAGGATTTTAGTCGCCCTACAGGATTGCCTAGGTGTGTAACAGTGATGTCCTATAAACATGGTATCTAATCATTAATCAGGAGCAAAGTAATCCAGTAAACAATTTTAAACAGGCAGTTTGGATCCTATAGGCATGCTGTCTAGGTGTAATGACTGATTTTAGACTTATAGGCATGATGTTTGAAATGCAAGATTTAATTTTTTAACCCTATAGGCATGGTATCTCGAATGCAGGATTGATTCATAGACATGGTATCGCAGCAAACTTACAGGTATGGTATCTAGTATGCTGGATTGATTTTTAAACCGTATAGGCATGGTATCTAAATGAACAAACATTGTGATAACCTATAAGCATGGCATCCAAATAACAGATACTGCAATAACCTATAGGCATGGTATCTAGTGCAAGTAAGTAATCCTAAGAACATGCTCTCTAATGCAAGCAAATAGTTATGATAAACCTAAGGACATGATTTCTACCCAATTTCCCCACAAAAAAATTATATAAGAATCCCTCCATTTTTACTAATTTCCCCAATATCTGTTTACAAGAAATATTATTACAGACCATATGAATTACAGAAGGAACAAATTATGCTATAGGGAGCCTGAATAGAGGCCCAAAGTGAACCTGGAAATTCCAGGCCCTCAAACAGTCCAAAATGCCATAACCTCATAGTGCACCCAATGGTATCCTGGTGTGTCAAAGTTCCCAAGGGCCTCAGGGACCCCGGGCAATGCTCACACCAGAAAACTTTCAAAGTAACCCTTTGTGAGCAAGTTCGAAAAGCCAACTCCAGTGTGTCAAAGTTCAGAGGAGTCTCATGGACTCCTTAGCAATGCTCACACTAGAAGGGCAAGACCCTAGGGGTTCTAAGAATAGGATTTTAAAACAGGAGATAGTTTTTAAGAAAATAGTTTTGGATCTCAAGAAGGAAGGGGCAAACAGGGTCATTCAATCATTGTAACTCAAACAAAGGTCCCAGCAGTCAAATAGTACACAGAAACAGGGTAACTTAGAGTTTCAACTTAGTTTATTAACTGTCACTAGGTGAGCATACAGTCACATACAGAGGGATAGTGGGCTGGGGGGCCATATTGTGGGAGATGAACATTTTAAAAGCATGCTAGTGGAGAAGTAGACGTAGGTCCAGTTTAGACATGAGCAAGTATACAGACTTGCTGAAAGCAGAAGCACATAGGTCTGGCTAAACAGAAGTAAACAGGTTGAAAACAAGACACATAGGTTTAATCAAAAAGAAGTATACATGCTATTGCAGTAACATAGAAGTTGAACAGAAGTAGACATGCTTATTGTAGTGAACACATAGGTTTTGCTTAAGCAAAAGAAAGGCATGCTAATTATAAGGAAACACACAAGTCAAATTAAACACCAGTAAGCATAGATTCTAGTGAACATGCTAATAATCATGAGGCATATGATCTAATGAGATAAGCAGGCATGTTGATAACAGGGCACATGGTTGAATTAAATAGCAGTAGACATGCTGAATAGGGAAAACATACAAGTTTAGAAGAAAGGAATGCTTATTGTAAGAAAACACATAGGTTTAATTGAATGGCAATAGTGAGAGCAGAAACAGAAGGTAAAGTAGGCAGGATTTAACAGCCTAGCCCTGGCTTTCAGCCGGCTAGACAAGCAATGAACACGAGTAGCAGAGAGAGAGATGAGAGAAAGCTTTTGTGTGTGTGAGTGTTTTGAACTATTGTTCATTTTTCCGTGTTTAAAGAAGTCAGAATGATAGTTTATATAGAACTTAGTAAGGTAGGACAAATAAGGTAAAGAATAAATCAGAGTTCATAAAACAGGATAATCAAATAAATCAATCAGTTAATTGGGGATTTAACTGATCAATTTCCACAGAAGAATCCGGAAAGGACCTCCTTAAATTGGGGAGAATCCCTTAATGATTCTGATTGAGATTCAAAATAAGGTAAACAAATCAATCATATACCATATAGGAGTCAATTAAATTCCTAAATCAGACTAATAGTATAATTAAGGCAAGTAGTACTAATTAAAGTCACAAATAAGGAAAATAGGTAAATCACATAGAAGTACTGATTTTAACGGGAAAATTGGTTCAAATCCCTAATAGAAATCAATTAAGTAAAAGAAATCCTAAAGAATATTGGTTTTAACAGAAAAATTGTTCAAGACTAAAAATAGAGTCAGTCCATACAACTGGTTCACAAAAACAAACAAAACAACGAAAAAAAATTGAAGAAATCAGTGTCACAAACAGGAACATCTAGGGTTTAAACATATACACGAAAATTAATCAAACATGTAATGAAACCATTAATTGAAGCACTGAAAGGTTTAGGAAAATCTTTGAAGAAAGGTCTGGTACGAACCCTAATTTCAGAAAGAGTAAACGAAGTCGACACAATTAATTAAACCAAGAGATTTAAAGGAAAATACCCAATAATACTCGAATAACTTTAGATCTATAAAGATCTGAAAAGTTTCGAACAGTAGTAAAACTAGGGTTTTCAGAAAATAGTAGAGATGAAGAGAATCGGTTGAAGACCCATGGATTCGTATTAGAAACAAGAGGAAATCCATACTCACTGTTGGAAGTGGCCTGAGACAGGCTGGTAAACAACTTTCAAGCTGGAACAGGTTGGGTTTCCATGAGATCCTCTCAAGGACTCATGAAATCAAATAGACAGAGGGCATAGGAAACCGGTGGTGGTCGGAGAATGTATAGAAACACCATGGAAAGGAGGTCTCCGCTGGTGATTACGATTAGGGTTAGGGGCGAGTTGAGAGAGAGTTGGAGAGGTTAGGGAACGAAGGCGGCGGAAATGAGAGAGTAAAGGGGGTTAGGGGGTCGTTTGGGATTAATATGGTAAGAAAGAATAAGGGACGTTGATCTCCAAGATCAACGGCCAGGATTAGAAGGGGTTCTGGGTCGGGTTAGGTTTAATTGGGTTAGGTCTGATTTGAATTGGGCTTGGGTTAAATAAATTGGATTGGGGGGGTCCGATTTTGGGTGTGAATTAGGGGCTATTATTTAAATACCCATTTTACTAAAACAAAATAATTTTTAAAAATAGCTAATTAAATAATAAAAAAATGATTTTCAAGCATGAAGGTGATCTAAAATAATTATTCAATATTATAAAAATATGAAAAGTCATTTTCTGTATGGATAATGTAGTTATGCATATGTAGGGGCTATTTTTGCAAAATATGCAATTACAGTCTTAAACATGCAAATGTAATTATAAAAAATACAATTAATTTGAACACTCATATGAACATAAATGATGAATTTAGATGATTAAATCATCATAAAATAATATGAGGGATAGTTTTGAACATTTATGTAATTAAAAAAATGCAGAAATAAATGGATTTAGGCCCTTTAAAAATTTGTAGAAAAAATTGTAAAACACTTGTGCATGTTTGTAGTTGTATGCACAATATTTTGAAAGTATGCATGTGCGTTTTAAAATATATGAGGGAAAAATTGGGTATCAACAGATGTATGGGCCCGTATAAATCAAGAATCACAACCGAGGTACTGCCTTGTATTCACAATTCACAATCTCAATTACAATCTTTTCTTATACCGCTGCGTGAGCCTTACATTTGAAATAGGTTTTGAAAACAGTTTTCCCGAAATAGCTACAAGCACTTTAGCCCACCTTATGACGCTGCGTGGCTTCACATAGTTCCCCTACAAGCAACATGCACATAAGTCCCACCTTATACCGCCCCATGCACATCAACCCCAAGTCATATACCGCCGCATGCGCGTCAATGTCACATTACAATAACAACTTGCACCACAAGTGCCCATATATCACAATTTGCCAACAATCCACAATATCAATATTTCCACAATAATAGCCCACGGTTCCACCACAACAGGTACAAGAATATCAACAATAATAATGAATGTAAATGCTCAAAAGAAAGATGTTTCAACAATAACAATTTCGCTACAGCGTGATAACTATTGATACCCAATTTTTCCCTATATATTTTTAATATGCATAAATACTTTCAAAATAGCATACATATGCATATATAAGCATAAACAAGGTCTTTATAATTTTTCTATAATTTTCAAGGTTTTAAATTGATTTATTTCTTCCTTTTTATTTATAAAATTTCCAACAATTATCCTTCAAATCATTGTTGTGATAATTTAACCATCTAAATCCTATATTTATGCCAAAATATTGCTCAGAATTTTTTTGTGCATTTTTTATAATTGCATTTACGTTTTAAAGCCAATTTGCATATAATTGCAATATTAGCCATATTAATGTACAATTACGTTTTATATGCATAAAATGACCTTCTATATTTTATTAAATGTTAAATATCTATTTTAAACATTTTAAGTACACGAAATTATTTTTTTAGAAATCATTTATCATTTATTATAAATTGTATAGGGTTAAATTGGCTATTTAAAACTTAGCCAAATCATATTTCAATTATAGCCTCAATTAAACCCAATAGCCCAGCCCAATTTTAGATTAAAATACCCGATCTAGGCCCTAATTACACCTACCCGACCCAAGAACCCATCAGATCCAGCCCAATTTAGATCAACGGCCCTCGTTCATTCTTTTCTTTTTTAATCCTAAACGACCCGCTAACCCTAATCATTCTCTACACACCGCCGCCCTAAAATCCTCTCTACTCTCAATACACTCCCAACCTAACCCTAGCCCTTCAACCGCCGACCTCCCATCTCCGGCCATCTCCGGTGACCTCTCATCGTCTCTTAAGCCTCCAATGGTCTCTCTCATGCCATGCCAGCCTTCTCTAAGGTCTTCGAGGGCCTAGGGCCATGCCGAGTTGCATCTAGGGTTCATCACCTATCTATTCTTGGTTACTCCAGTGTGATTTCAAGCAAAATCATGCTATATATGCTACGATCCTTGGATTTCTAAGCAGGTTCCGTCATCTCTATATGGGTTTCTTTTGAAACCCTAACTTCTTTTCTATACCTCCTAGATTTGTATAGATTTAGGACGATTTGAGTTTGTTTCTTTAATGTTTTACACTGTCCTTGAGATTCTATACAAGAATCGTTGATTTCAAGTATTTTTCACCTTCTTCTAAAAATAGGGTTCGGAACTTCTTTTTTAAAAACCTTGTTTAACTGATTCATTGTGCATAAAGTTCTATTTCTTGCATTATTTTAACTGATTCTATGAGTTTATTACATCTTTAACTCGTCTATGTTGAAAGCCCTATTTCTTCTTGGTTTCTTAGTTTGGGTTTCTGTGACTATCTTGCCTCGAATATGTTTACACTGAGTTTCTTAGCCTAACTTACATCAACTCTATGTGCTTGTGTTCATCTTGACTGTTCAAGACTTGCCTCTTTCTATCAATACTGTTTAACCTTCATGTTTGCTAGAGTTATGTGTCGATCTCTGGTTATCCTTGTCTTACTCTACTTATATGCTAAAACATTGACTCATGACTCTCTCTTTGATTGATTCTGAGTTCCCTCCTTCTTGGCTTGATTTGAAAACTTTCCTTTAGACCTTCGATTCTCCCTGTTTAAACTTGGCTTATTTGTTTATTCATGGGAACCTATGTTATTCTCCTTAATTCAGTATTATTTCGAGTCCTTGATTCACTGATTTGCTATATATTGATTCTCGATTATTTCCATATTCTGCAACCTTCTTTAGTTTTCTTACCTTATTTGGGTTAACCGTGTTATTTGCTGATTCTTCACTAACTGTTTCCTTAATTAAACCCTTGTGCATTTACCCCTAATTGTCTATTTTATACCTAATGCCTTACTTGATTTCTTTCCTTAAGCATTTTCTGCCCATTACCGTTTGTTAACTACCGCTTAATTAAGGGAGTACTTGCATTGATTTGATTCTAATTAGTAAATGGTTCCATAATTATTGCTGAACTTTGATTCTTGCCTTATTTTCTGCCTGTTTTAAAACAATAAATACCCTGCTCTTTCACTANTCATGCAGGAAGTACTGGAATTCATGTCAGTCGCCGAGGGATCGAGCTAGATCCATCTAACGTCAAGGCTATTCAGGAGTTACCGCTGCCTAGGATCAAAAAGGACGTGATGAGCTTCCTAGGACGTCTCAACTATATCAGTCACTTCGTAGCCCAGTCTACAGTCATATGTGAACCCATCTTCAAGATGCTGAGGAAAGATGCCGAGACAAGCTGGACCGAGGATTGTCAGAAAGCTTTTGACAAAATGAAGGAGTACCTGTCCACACCATCGGTCCTGGTCCCGCTAGAGCCGGGGTGACCTTTGCTACTCTATCTATTTGTGTTGGATTGAGCCTTCGGAAGCATTTTGGGACAACATGACGAGACGGTAAGGAAGGAGCAAGCCATATACTACTTGAGAAAGAAGTTTACACCTTACGTAGCACGGTACTCTTTGACGGAACGTACTTGCTGTGCTTTGACCTGGATGGCCCAGAAGTTGAGGCATTACTTCTGTGCCTACACTACATACCTCATATCCAGGATGGACCCTTTGAAATATATATTTCAGAAACCCATGCCGACCGGAAAATTGGCCAAATGGCAGATACTGTTGAGTGAGTTCGATATTGTCTATGTAACTCAAAAGGAGGTCAAAGGACAAGCATTGGCAGATCATCTTGCTGAAAATCCGATGGGAGGCGAATACGAACCCTTGAAAACGTAATTTCCTGATGAAGAGGTGTCATTCGTAGGAGAAGACATTACTGAAGCATATGATGGTTGGAGGATACTTTTCAACGGAGCCTCAAATTTCAAAGGAGTGGGCATTGGAGCAGTTTTAGTATCAGAAACATGTCAACATTATCTGGTATCTGCTAAACATAGATTACCCTGCACTAACAACATGGCAGAGTATGAAGCCTGCATATTAGGACTCAACATGGCAATCGACATGAACATTCAGGAGCTGCTAGTGATCGGTGATTCAGATTTGCTTGTGCACCAGGTACAAGGAGAGTGGGCCACCAAAAATTCCAAGATATTACCATATCTGCACCACGTGTAGGAACTGAGAAAGAGGTTCACCAAGATAGAGTTTCGGCATGTACCCAGAATTCAGAATGAGTTTGCCGACGCATTGGCCACCTTGTCATCTATGATACAGCATCCAGACAAGAATTATATTGATCCCATTCCTGTAGGGATCCATAATCAACCGGCATATTGCGCTCATGTTGAAGAAGAAACAGATGGAAAGCCTTGGTTCCATGACATCAAGGAGTATTTGTCAAAGGGAGAATATCCAGAGCATGCAAATCACACTCAGAAGCGCACACTTCGAAGATTATCTAATCACTTCTTCCACAGTGGAGGAAATTTGTACAGGAGAACTCCTGATTTAGGATTGCTAAGATGTGTCAACGCAAAAGAAGCTTCTAAGCTACTCGAGGAGGTACATGCTGGGACATGTGGCCCGCACATGAATGGTTTCGTCTTGGCTAAGAAGATACTCAGGGCCGGTTACTTTTGGATGACCATGGAGATCGATTGTGTCCAGTATGTCCGCAAATGCTACCAATGTCAAGTGCACACCGATATGATAAAGGTACCGCCAAATGATCTCAAAGCAACAAGCTCACCCTGGCCGTTCGCCGCTTGGGGAATGGATGTTATTGGTCCGATTGAGCCCACTACTTCAAACGGACACAGGTTTATTCTGGTAGCCATTGATTACTTCACAAAATGGGTAGAGGCAGCGTCTTACAAGACTGTAACCAAGAAAGTCATCGCAGACTTTGTCAAAGACCATATTGTTTGCCGATTCGGAGTTCCTGATTCTATTATTACTGATAATGCCGCCAACCTCAACAGTGACATGATGAAAGCTATGTGTGAAACTTTCAAAATCAAGCACAAGAATTCCACAGCCTACAGACCTCAGATGAATGGAGCCGTAGAAGCCGCCAACAAAAACATCAAGAGGATACTAAGGAAGATGGTAGAAAACCACAAACAATGGCACGAGAAGTTACTTTTTGCTCTGTTGGGATACCGCACTACAGTTCGCACATCAACCGGGGCAACTCCCTACATGTCGGTTTATGGTATTGAGGCTGTCATCCTAGCCGAGGTGGAGATTCCTTCTTTAAGAATCATACAGGAAGCTGAACTCAGCAATGCAGAATGGATTAGGAGTCGCTACGAACAATTGGCCCTTATCGATGGAAAGAGGATGAACGCAGTGTGTCATGGCCAACTTTATCAGAACAGAATGTCCAGAGCTTTCAGCAAAAGAGTCAAACCAAGGCAATTTGCACCAGGACAGCTGGTGCTGAAGAAGATCTTCCCACATCAAGATGAAGCCAAAGGAAAATTCTCTCCCAACTGGCAAGGTCCGTACATGGTTCACAGGGTGCTGATAGGAGGGGCACTCATACTTGCAGAAATGGATGGGGAAATCTGGCCAAAACCAATCAATTCAGACGCAGTCAAGAGATACAATGCTTAGATTATTTACATTTCCTCATCTGATGTAATTGAACTACGCTTGACCTGATTCCCGTTTAAGAGGGGATACGTAGGCAGCCTTATCGTTCGGTCATATCATAATAAAATTTCCATTTCCCCCAAGATCAGAAACTGGGGCAGAATTTTGAGGCGGACCCTCAAAATTCCGGAGCAAGTCCAGCCGACGCCAACATGTGTCAGACGGTCATAAATTAGTTAAGAAACTGGGGCAGAATTTTGAGAAGGATTCTCAAAATTCCGAAGAGGGTTCATCAAGGCCTATTACCTGCAAGCCGTCAAAAGATCATCTACCAAACTGGGGCAGAATTTTGAGGAGGACCCTCAAAATTCTAATATAAGAGAGCTGCAATGCCTTCGAGATGTGTCACAGTCACTAGTTCATCTAAATTACTTGATATTTCAATATATTTCTAAATAACTCTATTTTCAATAATTGCATACTTTCAAAAACTCTATTTCCGTAACGGTCAGGTTACCCGGGAAACTCAAAAGGGCCCCAGAACGGAGCAAAGCAAGGCCAGCGGATAGAAGCATGAACCAACCTCCCCCTCCCCCCCACAAAACTTACAATTTTTCTTTGAGCGCAGGTACATCAGACGCAATGGTAACATCCGTAGAAATATACACGTAACAAGCTTACTATCAATCAGTCCATCAGACACCGAATATATCTCCAGCTAAGACATATACTACTCTTATTTGCTACGTGCTCTTTACATGAGGCTAATCCCTGCCTCCATACGTGCATGAGGCTAATCCCTGCCTCCTTATTTGCATGAGTCTAATCCCTGAGTCCATATTTGCATGCGGCTAATCCCTGCCTCCATATCTGCATGAGGCTAATCCCTGCCTCCATATCTGCATGAAGCTAATCCCTGCCTCCATATCTGCATGAGGCTAATCCCTGCCTCCCTATTTGCATGAGTCTAATCCTTGACTCCATGAGGCTAATCCCTGCCTCTATCTTGCATGAGGCTAATCCTTGCCTCCATATTTGCATGAGTCTAATCCTTGATTCCATACTTGCATGAGGCTAATCCTTGCCTCCATATCTGCATGAGGCTAATCCCTGCCCATCTGCATGAGGCTAATCCCTGCCTCCATATTTGCATGAAGCTAATCCCTGCCTCCATATCTGCATGAGGCTAATCCCTGCCTCCATATCTGCATGAGGCTAATCCCTGCCTCCCTACTTGCACGAGGCTAATCCCTGCCTCCCTACTCGCATGAGGCTAATCCTTGCCTCCATATTTACATGAGGCTAATCCCTGCCTCCATATCTGCATGAGGCTAATCCCTGCCTCCCTATTTGCATGAGTCTAATCCTTGACTCCCTATCTGCATGAGGCTAATCCCTGCCTCCCTATTGCATGAGTTTAATCCCTGACTCCATACTTGCATGAGGCTAACCCTTGCCTCTCTACTTGCATGAGGCTAATCCCTACCTCTATATTTGCATGAGGCTAATCCCTACCTCCCTACTTGCATGAGTCTAATCCTTGACTCCATAAGGTTGACCCCTACCTCCCTACTTGCATGAGTCTAACCCTTGACTCCTTACCTGCATGAGGCTAATCCCTGCCTCGATATTTGCATGAGGCTAATCCTTGCCTCCCTATTTGCATGAGGACTAAGCACTGTCACTTTTCGCACAAATTTTGCTCTATTTCTAGCACTATCTATTTGCTCTTCTGTCGGGCTAAGCTCTGCCCTCCATTTCGCAAGACTAAGCCTTGTCTTGTTAACATCATATTATTGCATATCATGGGCTATAATATTGCCAATCTATCCGATGGCGTCATAGTCTAAAGGCATCATCCTCATAGCCAGAAGACACTATGCCATGGCCCGAGGATCTCTCAAATTTGCATATCATTATTCAAAGGACATCATGGTCTAAGGACGTCATCCTTAACATACATAGTCCAACGGGAACATGCATCATGTTTTAATTTATGCACAGTATATGCTCATATTGCTTCTATTTACAGGTAATCCGGCGAGCAACAGCTATCCCAGTAGGATCGATCTCGCTCTGATTCTCCCAGCCATATCAAAACCTAATCATTCCCGTAAACCATTCACTCGCCCAGCCCTAGATGTCGCGTCCGCTCTTGAAATGACTTCACCGGTATACTTCACCGATGAATCCGGAACTACATAGGGCTTGATTCCTGTAAAACCAGGGATATGTAGGCAGCTGAGAAGCCAGGGTGCGGCCTAATCTTTCAAACCGTTTCGCTCGGTCAAAATTGGCCATCATTTCTTTACCCGAAAACTCTTTCATCCTTCCCAAGTAAAGAGGGGCAGTTGTTGATACCCAATTTTTTCCTATATATTTTTAATATACATAAATACTTTCAAAATAACATACATATGCATATATAAGCATAAACAAGGTCTTTATAATTTTTCTATAATTTTGAAGGTCTTAAATTGATTTATTTCTTCCTTTTTATTTATAAAATTTCCAACAATTATCCTTCAAATTATTGTTATGATAATTTAACCATCTAAATCCTATATTTATGCCAAAATATTGCTCATATATTTTTTTGTGCATTTTTTATAATTGCATTTATGTTTTTTAAAGGCAATTTGCATATAATTGCAATATTAGCCCTATTAATGTACAATTACGTTTTATATGCATAAAATGACCTTATTGCACCTACCCGACCAAAGACCCCATCAAGTCCTGGCCGTTGATCTAAAAGATCAACGACCCTCGTTCATTCTTTCCTCTTTTAATCCTAAACGACCCCTAACCCTAATCATTCTCTACACACCGCCAGCCTAAAATCCTCTCTACTCTCAATACACTATCACCCTAATCCTAGCCCTTCAACCGCCGACCTCCCATCTCCGGCCATCTCCGGTGGCCTCTCATCTTCTCTTAAGCCTCCAATGGCCTCTCTCATGCCATGCCATGCCTGCCTTCTCTAAGGTCTTCGAGGGCCCAGGGCCATGCCGACTTGCATCTAGGGTTCATCACCTGTCTGTTCTTGGTTACTGGAGTGTGATTTCAAGCAAAATCATGCTATATTTGCTACGATCCTTGGATTTCTAAGCAGGTTCCGTCATCTCTATATGGGTTTCTTTTGAAACCCTAACTTCTTTTCTATACCTCCTAGATCTGTACTGATTTAGGACGATTTGAGTTTGTTTCTTAATGTTTTACACTGTCCTTGAGATTCTTTACAAGAATCGTTGATTTCAAGTATTTTTCACATTCTTCTAAAAATAGGGTTTCGGAACTTCTTTTTTAAAAACCTTGTTTAACTGATTCTTTGTGCTTAAACTTCTATTTCTTGCATTATTTTAACTGATTCTACGAGTTTATTACATCTTTAACTCGTCTATGTTGAAAGCTCTAATTCTTCTAGGTTTCTTCATTTGGGTTTCTGTGACTATCTTGCCTCGAATATGTTTCCACTGAGTTTCTTAGCCTAACTTACATCAACTCTATGTGCTTGTATTCATTTTGACTGTTCAAGACTTAACCCTTTCTATCAATACTGTTTAACCTTCATGTTTGCTAGAGTTATGTGTCGATCTCTGGTTATCCTTGTCTTACTCTACTTATATGCTAAAACATTGACTCATGACTCTCTCTTTGATTGATTCTGAGTTCCCTGTTTCTTTGCTTGATTTGAAAACTTTCCTTTAGACCTTCGATTCTCCTTGTTTAAACTTGGCTTATTTGCTTATTCATGGGAACCTATGTTATTCTCCTTAATTCAGTATTATTTCGAGTCCTTGATTCACTGATTTGCTATATGTTGATTCTTGATTATTTCCATATTCTGCAACCTTCTTTAGTTTTCTTACCTTATTTGGGTTAACCGTGTTATATGCTGATTCTTCACTAACTGTTTCCTTAAATAAACCCTTGTGTATTTACCCCTAATTGTCTATTTTATACCTAATGCCTTACTTGATTTCTTTCCTTAAATATTTTCTGCCCATTACCATTGGTTAATTACCCCTTAATTAAGGGAGTACTTGCATTGATTTGATTCTAATTAGTACATGGTTCCATATTTATTGTTGAACTTTGATTCTTGCCTTATTTTCTGCCTGTTTTCAAACTATAAATACCCTGCTCTTTCACTAACACAACACACGAAGAGATTGGTTCAAAAGCTCTCTCTCTCTCACTCAAAACTTTCTGCTCTCTCTCTCTCTGTGTTACTTACTACTATTCTAAGTTAGCCGGCGGCAAGCCAAGGCTAATCATTATGCTCTCCTATTCTTCACTTTGTGTCTACTACCTCTTTACAGCTATGTCCTGACTTTAATTCAAAGTTCCAGAAACAACATGTTTCTTTTATTACTTCAATTCATCTTGTTTCTAGTCTGTTTTCATTTATGGTTTTGTTGTTCAACTTGCTACTAATATGTTTACTTCATCACTTCATCAGCATGCTTCTGAATGTGTCCCCTCCCTTAGACTCAGTATGTTTATGAAATGTTATCCCCCTCCTAGTATACCTAAATGTGACTCTTCCTTACTAATCTTTCTGTGCAAAGCACCTAGCTATCCTTAAGTAACCTGATTCTGTATTAATTCCGAAGTGCCTTAACCCTTTAGCATGTTGTTGATTATGTACTTAAGTGTTCCTGTAACTATGTGTTTACCTATGTGACCTATGTGTCCCCAAATCCCACTACCCCTGCGTGTGGCTGCTGAACCTGCGTTGGTTCTATATTCCTTAGTTATGTATGAACCTGCTTTAGGTGCTGTGTTTGGACTGTTGCTTATTACTCTATTCTCTTTTCAAAACTATCTCTGTTGTTTTTATAAAACTATTTCAACTAAGTCTCTTTTTACACTGCTTTCCTACTAAAACCTTTTCAAAACTATGTCAAGCACTCTCACTCTACTCTTAGGTACTTAAGTTCTGCCCCTCCAATGTGTGACTGCTTAGGGATCCCTATGAGATCCCTCTGAACTCTGATGCATTGGAGCTGGCTCTTCCACACTGCACCTACTCAGTTATGGTTGTGAAATCTGGGTGTGAGCACTGCCCGGGATCCCTTGAGGTCCATAGGGAACTCTGACACTCCTGGATATGAGAAAGGCTATGAAAAAATCTTAGCATTTGAAATTCTGGAAATCTTGGCCTACTTTCAGGCTCCCTATAGTGTAACTTCTTATTTTTCTTCTCTACTTATGTAATTCATGCAATATTGGTCTGTAATAATTTGTTGTAAACGAATATTAGGGCTGGGTAGTGAAAAAGGGGAGGGTAGTTATATATGTTATCAATATTAATGGGTAGAAACCATGCCTTAGGTTTACATTTCCTATATGCGCACTAGAATCCATGTCTAGGACCAACACATTCAAAGCATGTCATGCATTAGATATCATGTTTTAGGTTTACTGTTTCAGCATCTCATTTGACATTGTTTTTATCACTTAGAAATCCTGCTTTAGGCTAAATAACAGCATTAACATTAAATTGTTACTCCTATGCATCTGGAAATCATGCTTAACAATGTTGTAACTCTCTGTGCAGTTAGAAATCATGCTTTAGGAATTCTGCATATCCTGAAATCATTCTGCATTTTATATATGCATATTAGATACCCTGTTTTAGGATCTCGTTCATACTCGCTCAGTCACACCTAGTTAAACTACTGATGCATGAAAAAGAACATAAAACAGTATCACGTCTAATTATCCCGTTTAAGTAAAACTGGTAATAATTCTGTATCGTGTAAAACTTAGAACAGCATGCTTTAGGTAAAATAACTTCTAAACTGTTTTAATAATTCTGGTGACTGTTGTGCGTTATCCCACGCCTAGGCAAGCCTTAGGTAATCAACCTCTATAAAACTAGAAGCTGTTCTTTGTGTTTATTGCTTAATGGTAAACAGGCTTAAAATCAGTAGGCAAACTGATTAGGGCCCCTGCTTCTGAGCTCATAAAATAAATCTGCATGTCTCTTATGCTCTGATACTCACTTAGACATCATGTCTTAGGATCCCGTTTAACAATACTGCCCTTGTTTGTGTTTGAGTCGTGCTGTTTACATGCATTATCTGTGGAGGTAAACCTGAGCCTTTAATTTCTCCTTTCCTGCCTTTATTTGCTAAAGTCCTATTTGTTCTTGCCTATCGCCTAGTATTTTCTCCTTTTAAACCTTAAGGGTCTGTCTAGAACTGCCTATAGGTAGAGGTCCTAATTTCTTCCAGCGCCATTAAGACGGGACGGGTAACAGCACGCATAGAGATCGCTAAACAACACTCTCTTAAATAACCGCTAAGGGGTGGGAAGGGTAGATATGGATATGATGACCGATGTGCTAATGCCACGTGTAGCCCCTTTCTGAGGAGTGATTACCGTGCATTGTACTGGGGTGATCCTATAGGCTAATCAACCTAGGACCCCTCCTTCCCAAATTCCCTTTGCCTAAAACATTACTTTTTCTATATGTACACAACTTTTTCAAATTCTGTGTCTTATTATTTGAGTCATACAATGTCCAACATGCCACTACTTACAATTATTTATTTCAACTACTTATCTGTTAAAGGAGAATTCATAAATATATGTTCGGCCGGGACCCACAGTTGTGGACCAAGAGGGATTCCTAACACCTTCCCCTCGAGGTTATTTCGAGCTCTTACCCTAAATCTCTGGTAATGCAAACTAGTCTAAGAGTTAATTGCTCTAGGTTCTCTAACGCACCATAATCCGTTAGGTGGCGACTCTTCAAAATACTCAATTCCCAAAAGGAAATGAGTCGATTCCCCCATGGAATGTCAAAACCCGAACTTTCTCCGCGAGGAGGGAAAAAAGGGGGCGCGACAATAACGGCTTCCACAACTTCAACACCAATAACTCAACAATGAGAGACAATGTATAACCATGATGTTAAATAGGGACAACTCACAATGGAAGAGATAACGTGTAACAATGACTTCAAATAATGGTATTCAACAAGGAAAGAGATGACATGAACAATAACTTCAAATAATGGTAATCAACAATGAAAGAGGTAATATGAAACAATGACTTCAATTGATGATAATCAACAATAAAAGAGATAACATGTATAATAACTTCAAATAATGATAATCAACAATGAAGATATATCATATAACAATAAAAGAGGCAACAAGTTCAACTAAAATATGAACGCAAATTATCAATTAGGAGGTAGAACAAGTGTTAACAAAATCATTCAAGGCATATAAGGATAGACTAACACAAATAAGAATATATTGACTAAGAGGACTTAGAACATGATATTGCATTTCAATTAAAGCATGGAAATAGTCCAAGTAGCCTAAATCGATCAAATACCACGTACAACACGTGTACCCACTCGTCACCTTACATACACGGATTTCACTTAGCACAATCGAATCAACCAATACCAATCCTAGAGGGTAGTTACCCCACGCGAAGTTAGGCAAGACACTTACCTCAATTAGGCTAATTCAACACTCAGAAATAGCTTTTCCCTTAAAATCCGCCTCTACACGACTCAGATATAACCAAAATCGACTTAATATCATCAAACAACGCTAGGAAATTCAATTGCAATAGATACAGCTAAGATCTTTACACTTTCTCCATAAAGTCAACAAAAGTCAACCCGGAGCTCGTCCGGCCAAAACTCGGGTCCAATGGTATATTCTGTCTACCCATGACCCCACGAGTTCATATATGTGATTAGTTTCAAAATTCGAGTCCAAATCGACTCTCAAAACTCAATTTCTTATTTTTCAAAAACTTGACAAAGTTTCACAAATTTTCACTTTGATTCACATGATTTTGATGTTAAAATCTAAGATATGTTGATGGAATATGATTAGAAATATATTAGAATCACTTACCCAAGGGCTGTAGGCAAAAATACCCTCTCCAAATTGCCTCCTACCGAGTCTAGGATTGAAAAATAAGAGAATGAGTTCAAAAACCCCGTCTCCCAGCCCTTTAACCAGCTGCAGATGTCGCATTTGCGACACAGGGTTCGCATTTGCGAGCACTCGCAATTGCAGACCAGGGCTCACATTTGCGAACCCTGGCAGCCTTATACATCATCACATTTGCGAGAAAGGCTTTGATATTGCGAAGCTGGAAACATCGCAAAAGCGAACAAATGTTCGCAACTGCAAACTCTGCCCAACTTCTGCTTCCTTTGCAAATGCGAAGGGGAGGTCGCATTTGCGACATCTGCCCCTTACTGTCACCTTCGCATTTGCAAGCCTAGTGTTTGCAATTGCGAAACCAGAGCACCAGATACCAGATTTCTGCAATTTCAGTCTAAAACTCTCCGGAAAATGTTTGAAACTCATCCGAGCCCTCGAGGCTCCAAACCAAACATCCACACAAGTCTAAAAACATCATACGAACTCGCTCGCGCGATCAAACACAAAAATGACATCTAAAACTACCAATTGAACTCTAAAATGCATGAATTTCAAAGAAATTTTGAAGAATTTCAAGAATTACAACGAAATGTCCGCACCCTATCAAATCAACTCTAAACCAATGTTTTAAAAGGAGGGGGCGTGAGGCGAGGCATTTTACCTATGACGAGGCGAGGCGTAAGCCCTGAGACAAGGGGCATAAGTCCCACAGATCTTTAAATTTTACTAATTTCAAGAATTTTAAGATAGTATAAAATAAAAAAATAATTATAAAAAATTACATTAAAACCACAAAATTATAATAAATAATCTATTTAAAATATTTATAAATTAAATACAACTATGAATAATACAAAAAGTATGACATATTATAATGTGCAAGTTAGCTGTAACGTCGTTACAACTCAAACATCAAAAGTAATGTATTCGATGCGAAATCTCATATATATATATATATATATATATATATATATATATATCTATCTTAAGGAGTAATGAATCTTGAAAGAATTTTGATATTATTAATTTGATATTTTTCTTAAAATACCCCTTTATTTAGTATGCTTTCTATTTGAAAGAGAATTTATATAAAAATATAATTCACAATTTAAATATGATTCTCTACTATCATTTATTTTTAAGTTTCAACAAGTTAATAAAACACAAAATTCACCATACTATGTAATGATAAATTATTTATAGATAGTTACTAGCTAATACTAAGCGGTTAAATTAATAAGTATTGTATCTCGTAAACATGAAAAAAAAAATATTTAGGAAAATAATTATAAAAAAATTATTGACTAATATAATAAAGACATAACAAAGTTAATAAATAAATACTTTTAAGTGAAAGATTTATTTAAATTCTACTATCATAGCGGTCTTAGTGGATAACATGCAATAATTTTTATTTAATTATAACATAAAATGCTCTCAACTTAATGATTTATGATTAAGAAAAGAGTAATTTTGAATAGTCAACGATTTATTAAGAAAATTTGAAGATTTACAAGGTTAGTTACACACAATTGTGTTGATACCCAATTTTTTTCCTATATATTTTAAATATGCAAAAATACCTTCGAAATAGCATATATAAGCATGCACAAGGTTTTTATTATTTTTCCATAATTTTAAGGGTCTAAATTGATTTTATTTTCCCCTTTTTTATCCATAAAACCCCAATAAATATTTTTTCAAATTGTTGTTGTGATGATTTACTCATTTAATTGCTATACTTATGCCAAATATGGCTCATACATTTTTTATACATTTTTATAATTGCATTTTGTATTTTAAAACTAAATTGCATAAAATTGCAATATTAGCCCCATTAATATATAATTACATTTATATGCATAAAGTCGATCTTCTATATTTTTAAAATGTTGAAAATCTATTTTAAATCATTTTAGTACATGAAATTATTTTTTAGAAATTATTTATTATTTATATAAATTATATAGGGAAAATTGGCTATTTAAAATATAGCCAGATTTGCATTTCAATCTTAGCCTTAATTTAAACCCAGCCCCAGCCCAATTCTTAATTGAAATAACCGACCCAAACCCTAAACCCACCTGCCCGATCCAAAAATAATTAAATCATGGCCGTTGATATGAGAGATCAACGGTCCGTATTAGCCCTTACCATTTTAATTCCAAACGACCCCTAACCCTAGCTCATTATTCAAAGACCGCCGCCTCTGTATTCTCTCATCTCCTCTCCTCTCTCAACCTAACCCTAGCTCCTTCAACCGCCGACCTCTCCTCTCCGATCTTCTCCGGTGATCTCCCTTCAACTCCTAAGCCTCCAATGGTTCCTCTAATGCTATGCTTGCCTTCTCTAAGGTCTTCAAGGGCCTGGGGCCACGACGACTTGCATCTAGGGTTTTTCATTTGTCTGTTCTTGGCTACTTCAATGTGATTTAGAGCGAGATCATGTTGTACTTGTTACGATCCTGAGATTCTAGACGGGTTCTTTCACCTCTCTTTGTGTTTCTTCTGAAACCCTAATTTCTACCTACATCTCCTAGATCTGTATAGTTTTAAAACGATTTGAGTTTGTTTCTTTGATGTTTTACACTATCCTTGGAACTCTTTATAAGAACCATGTGATTTCAAGCGTTTTCGTCTTCTTCTAAAATTAGGGTTTTCTGAACTCTTTTTAAAACTCTTTTTAAACTGATTTTTATTGTTTAAACTTCTATTTCTTGCATATTTCGACTGATTTTGTGAGTTTACTACCTCTTCAACTTGCCTATGTTGAAAGCCCTAATTTTTCTATGTTTCTTCGTTTGATTCTGTGACTAGCCTGTTCTTGTTTGAGTTTTTGTGACTATCTCGCTTCAAACGTGTTTCTACTGAGTTTCTTATGCCTAACTTATATCACCTCTGTATGTTTGTGCTCATCTTGACTTGTCAACACTGGCCTGTTTGCTTCCTGTGTTTGGTTATTCCTATGTCACTCTTTTTATATGCTAAAACTCTCTCTTTGATTGACTCTGAACTCCTTGTTTCTTGGCTTGATTTGAAAGCTTCCCTGCAGACTTTCGATTTTCCTGTTTTAACTTGTTTACTTGCTACTCTCCTTATATCAGTGATTTCGAATCCCTTGATTCCATGATTTACTATATGATGATTTTCGATTATTTCCATATTCTGCAACTTAATTTTGTTTTCTTACCTTATTTGGTTAACCGACATTTTACTAATTCTTCATTAGTTGTTTCCTTAATTGAACCCCTATGTACTTACCCCTAATTGTCTATTTTGTACCTGATGCTCTACTTGATTTCTTTCCTTAAACATTTTTCTGCCTATTACCGTTGGTTGATTACCCCTTAATTAAAGGGGTACTTGCATTGATTTGATTCTGATTAGTATTTGGTTCCATAACTACTATGCTACTATGATTCTTGCCTTATTTTACCTAATTTCGAACTACTATATATACACACTCTCTCGATAACACTAACAAACGAACACTTTGGTTTAAAATCTATCTTTCACACTTAAAAATTTCTTCTCTCTCTCTTGTGCTACTTGCTACTGCTCTAAGTTAGCCGGCTGCAAGCCAAGGCTAACCATTTGTGTTCCCTTGTTCTTTCATTCTGCTCACTATCCTCTTTACTGGTATGTCCTAGTTTCAATTCAAAGTTCCAACAACAATATGATTCTCTTATTGTTCCAGTTCATCTTGTTTCTAGTTTGCTTCTATTTGTGGTTTTGTTGTGAAACTTGTAGTTGAGGGTTACATTATTAGCATGTCTCCCCTTCCCTTGAGATCAGTATATTTCCCCTTCTGTTTGTTTCTGAGCATGTCTGTACCAATCATCACTTACTTGTTATATATTTACCACCATGAAGTCCCCAAATCCCTATTCCCTTGCATGTGAGTTTATTCTTTATGTCTGATTTTGTGATTATGTCTAGTTAACTGCTTCTGGGCATGACTATACTAATTCCCAGGTCTTTGCTTAATTATGTGTCCTATGTATTCCCAAACTCCCTTGACCCCTGTATGTGACTACTAAGTTTACTTGGTTCTGTGAATTGTCTATGTGCAAACCTGCCCTAAGGTGTTTGGACTTCTGTTCATCTCTTCAGCCCTTTCTTTAAACAGTCTCTATTGCTTTACTAAACTACTTTCAAATAAGCCTCTTTTATATAGTTTTTCACTAAAATCACTTTCACTCTACTCTTAGTCAATAAGTTTTGCCCCCTCTAGTATGTGTACTGCCTTGGGGTCCTCTTAAGAACCCTCTGAACTCTAGCATACTGAGGTTGGCCCTCCACACTGCACTTGTTCAATTTTGGTTACCAAGTCTAGGTGTAAGCACTGCCCGGGATCCTTGAGATCCTTAGGGAACTTTGATGCACCTAGACTATGTCATTGTCTATGGAATTGAGGCATATGAGGTAATTGGAGGCTTTGGGGAATCTGGGCCTAATTGAAGGCTCCCTATAGAATAGCTTCTTGATTTTTATTTACTTATGTAATTCATTCATTGGTCTGTAATAACTTGTAAACAGATATTGGGGTATTTAGTGAAAAGGGTGTGTAGATACATGCTTTATGGGGTAATATGCGTAGAAATCCTGCTCTTAGGATCTTATTTTTAAATTTGCCCACTTTGCACAATAGAAAACATGCTCATAGGGATTTACTCTTCAAATCTGATTGCTTCGCCTAATAGAAATCATGCCTATAGGATCTCACTTCTAATGTCGTTTGCATCAAGTAGAAATCATGTTCATAAGGTTCTGCATTTTGTCATGTTTAGAAACTATAAGGCCCCGTGAAAAATTTGTGCTCAAAACCTAGTAGCTCGTAGGGTCAGGTTCTGAATATGTGTTGGGAATGTGTTAAACTAGCGAGCCGCGGTTTGGACCCATTGTACTGATCTAAGTATTTAAAAATCAAAGAACCAAGTTTTTCCAGAAAAGTACTATTTTGCGGTCCAGAATGCGGTTGCAAATTAAGTATGCGGACCGCATTTCTGCCGCATAATGAGTCAGCGGTTTGGTTAAAATTAAGGTCAAAATGGGGTCCATTATGCGACCGCTTAACTGATATGCGGATCGCATTTCTATCGCAAAGTGAGTCAATGTGTCAGTCAAATTTGAGGTCAAAAATACGGTGCATTATGCGACCGCAAATTAGGTATGCGGACCCCATTTCCGCCGCAGACCCAAACAGAAGAATTGGATTTTTGGAGCACTTTTGCGGTCCATTCTGCGGACCGCATTTCGGATCTGCGATGGCAAAGTGCGACCGCAAACCTGACTCGGGCTCTTAATTTTCTAAATTTTAAACCCGACCCCCTTTTTAATAAAACACCCCAACCCCTCATTTTAATGAGTTTTCTGAACAAAATAAGAGAGAGGAAGAGAGGGTTCTTGAGAGAGAAAGTCATCTTCATCAAATTTGATTCTTCAAAACTATCCGGACCGGGAAATTTCAAAGTGATTATCTTCATCCCCATTCTTGCAGGTAAAATCCCTAACCCTTTTTCATTGAGTTTCAGGTTTAAACTAAGGGGAGGAGTCACATGCATTGATTCTTGAAAATAATGGTTGAAAACATACATGCATGCCTTTTTAAAACCTAAAATTTAGTAAGAGGAATTGGGTAGGAGAAAAGGATTGTACAAGAGGGATTGATAACCTAAATAAGTTGAGTAGCAATTGTGAACTTCAATTCTAAGTCATATGTGTTAACTTGTGCACTAGATTGACGTTGCTAGACTATTTGGTGAGTTGAAAGTAGAAGTTAAAAAGGGAATTTGGCTCTAGGTATGTATGGCTAACTTTGACCTTTGTAAAATCACCTTGTATGGTGTACGAATATTTGGTATGTGATATCTACGTGGATTATGTGTGAAATTCTTGTGATTGGTATGATTTGAGTGTTCGTGGTTAAGTCTTCCGATATAATGGTGTAAGTAATTGGCAATAAACCAAATGTGTGATTATGAAAGTGTTATGTGGCAAGAGCTGAGAAACAAGTGATGGAAGGAAATCGTAAATGACGCAATTGGAACAACTATGGTAATAACCTATATGGCTTGTCGTGGGCAATTATTGTTGTGATATAAAATGCATATGAGTTGTTGAATATGATGGAAATGGTATTGTTGGTTATGGAAAATTCTTTGCGAATTGTTGTTGTTATTCCTTGAGAATTGTTGTTGTAATACTTGAGAATTGTTGTTGTTGTTCTTTGTGAAGTGTTGTTGTTGTTGTGTTGATTGTGAATTGTGATTGTTCGGTGGGATCGGGTTGCGCGCCGCAACACGAAGTAATAAGGTGTGGGTTGTGGTGATAAGGGTGACCGAGGTAATAAGGGTGGCCGAGGTAATAAGGGTGGAAAGTGATCGAAATCACTATTGAAATGAAAATATGAGAAAGTTGTGAAATCATTGATGTGAAAAATGTTGAAGGGGAAATGGAGAGATTGTAAATTTGTTTCGCTTGATTGTTTCCTTTCATGTGTATTTGATTGTTGATTCCATTATTACTTGTTACTTGTGTATGGTTTGAGTTTGCTTAGGGCAAAGTTTGTTCATATATACCAGTACAATTCAAATGTACTGACGTCCCTTTTGCCGGGGGTCGCTACATTCGTGTTATGATTGTAGGTGGATCCATAGCNTCAAATTACCTCCATTTTTGAACAAAAATCAAAAAACAACACCTCTGATTTTGAAACGAAAGTCAGAAATGAAAGAAGAACTAGAATGTTTTTTCGTTTTTTTTTTTCGGATTTTGAAAGGGTCGGAATCGCGGCTGTCCTCGATTGAGAAACGAAGCTCACCAGCCTTTTGGTCCTAGGGATCTATTATTGTTTTTCAGATCTTCCTTAGCTTCTTTGTCATTTTTTCGTCTTTCGGCTGATAGTCTTAAGGATTTTCTTTGCTTTTGTTTTTTGATCTCATGGAGAAGGCTGCTTCGTTTTTTTTTCCAACAGAAAAATTGACCTTCTGCTCCTCTTAGGCATTATCTTCCTTGGAAATGGAATTTTTTTTTTGTAATATTTGTTTTTCGAAGAGAAGAACTGATGGGGGATGATTTTCTTTTCACTGTTGCGGCGCTACAGTCTCTCTCATATAGGTCTAGGTTTAGGTATTAAAAGAACAATGGTTTGGGTGTTGGGTCGGGTCTGGTCGACCCGATTTGGGTTGGGTTGAGGGAAAACTTGGGCTTCTAAAATGTTTTGGCCCAATTGAATTTAAAACCAGCCTTTTCAATCTTCTTTTCTTTTTGTTGTTCTTTTTCTTTTTTTAACGAATTAATTAAAATCCTAAATCAATCTATCTTTGTAGAAAATAAAACTCTTTATTTATTTTAACATTAAAACAACTAATTAACTTAAAACTAAAGAAAAATACTAATTTTAAAGGCTAAAAGATAAATATGTAAAAATGACAATTTTTTAGGATTTTTCTATGATTTAAAAATATGAAAAATGCATGAAATGCAAATAAAAAAAGAAAAATTCCTAAAATTAATAAAAAATTTATTTTGGTCTATTTTTAGGAGTTATTTTCATGTAGGGCAAAAATCACGTGCTTACAATAATGAGTCAGCGGTTTGGTTAAAATTAAGGTCAAAATGCGGTACATTATGCGACCACATAACTGATATGCGGACCGCATTTCTATCGTAAAGTGAGTCAATGTGTCAGTCAAATTTGAGGTAAAAAATGTGGTGCATTATGCAACCGCAAATTGGGTATGTGGACCGCATTTCCGCCGCAGATCCAAACAGAAGAATTGGATTTTTGGAGCACTTTTGCGGTCCATTCTGCGGACCGCATTTCGGACCTGCGATCGCAAAGTGCGATCGCAAACCTGACTCGGGCTCCTAATTTTCTAAATTTTAAACCCGACCCCTTTTTAATAAAACACCCCAACCCCTCATTTTAATGAGTTTTCTGAACAAAATAAGAGAGAGGAAGAGAGGGTTCTTGAGAGAGAAAGTCATCTTCATTAAATTTGATTCTTCAAAACTATCCGGGCCGGGAAATTTCAAAGTGATTATCTTCATCCCCATTCTTGCAGGTAAAATCCCTAACCCTTTTCCATTGAGTTTCAGGTTTAAACTAAGGAGAGGAGTCACATGCATTGATTCTTGAAAATAATGGTTGAAAACATACATGCATGCCTTTTTAAAACCTAAAATTTAGTAAGAGGAATTGGGTAGGAGAAAAGGATTGTACAAGAGGGATTGATAACCTAAATAAGTTGAGTAGCAATTGTGAACTTCAATTCTAAGTCATATGTGTTAACTTGTGCACTAGATTGACGTTGCTAGACTATTTGGTGAGTTGAAAGTAGAAGTTAAAAAGGGAATTCGGCTCCAGGTATGTATGGCTAACTTTGACCTTTGTAAAATCACCTTGTATGGTGTACGAATATTTGGTATGTGATATCTACGTGGATTATGTGTGAAATTCTTGTGATTGGTATGATTTGAGTGTTCGTGGTTAAGTCTCCCGATATAATGGTGTAAGTAATTGGCAATAAACCAAATGTGTGATTGTGAAAGTGTTATGTGGCAAGAGCTGAGAAACAAGTGACTGAAGGAAGTCGTAAATGACGTAATTGGAACAACTGTGGTAATAACCTATATGGCTTGTCGTGGGCAATTATTGTTGTGATATAAAATGCATATGAGTTGTTGATTACGATGGAAATGGTATTGTTGGTTATGGAAAATTCTTTGCGAATTATTGTTGTTATTCCTTGAGAATTGTTGTTGTAATACTTGAGAATTGTTGTTGTTGTTCTTTGTGAAATGTTGTTGTTGTTGTGTTGATTGTGAATTGTGATTGTTCGGTGGGATCAGGTTGTGCGCCGCAACACGAAGTAATAAGGTGTGGGTTGTGGTGATAAGGGTGGCCGAGGTAATAAGGGTGGCCGAGGTAATAAGGGTGGAAAGTGATCGAAATCACTATTGAAATGAAAATATGAGAAAGTTGTGAAATCATTGATGTGAAAAATGTTGAAGGGGAAATGGAGAGATTGTAAATTTGTTTGGCTTGATTGTTTCCTTTCATGTGTATTTGATTGTTGATTCCATTATTACTTGTTACTTGTGTATGGTTTGAGTTTGCTTAGGGCAAAGTTTGTTCATACATACCAGTACAATTCAAATGTACTGACGTCCCTTTTGCCGGGGGCGCTACATTCGTGTTATGATTGTAGGTGGATCCATAGCAGGTACTCCAGTCCACCGACCGTAGCTCCCCTTCATCTTCCGTCAGCTGTATTGGTGAGCCCCTTTCCTCTCGGGGCCCTACGTGGCTCATGCTGCTTTTATTCCGGAGTCTTATTTTGGTTTTTGTGTAAGGTATAGCCGGAGCCTTTTTCCCGGCAAGTACTGTATTATCCTGTGTATCTTTAGAGGCTCCGTAGACAGTAAAAATGTGGGTTACAAACTTGTGTAATATATATTTTGGTATGTTGGGCGATGTAAGTTGTAAACCGCGCTAAGTAACCATGTCGTTATTGTATATTTCGTGAAAAGGTGTTCTAATTATAATGGCAATTTCTTTTGATTAATGAGTAATGAAAACACAGGGTAACACGTGGGATAGGAAAGGCACCCAGGTCCGCTTGACTGGGGCTACCCGATCGAGCGCCGGTCATGTCCCTCGGTTTTGGGGCGTGACAGAAACCATGTTTATAGGTTCCAAACAATCATGTCTTAAAATCAGATTAATAATAGATTCCATGCCTATAGGACTTAATTCAGATTCTGGTACAATGAGTATATATGTATGTTTCCCCGCCGGCAAACCATTAAAATCAGTATTACACTTAGATATCATGCCTATAGGGAACCATATTCGAAATTCTAATTTTCAACCTAGTTTTGTCTAAATAAGTCAACTTGATCACGCCTAGTTCATTTTTGAGTTGGTTTTATTAAGTATTAAGTATTTTCTGAAACAAGTTCTTTCAAAATTGCATTAATCTCATTAGGTACCACGCTTATAGGTATTAAAAGAGTCTATTTCGAAAACCTGTTTGTTTTCTGCATTAATATAGACACAGCATCTGCATGTAGGCAAGCCTTAGGGCATCTTCAAAACTGCATTCCCCTGAAGCTCTCTCTGTCGTTAACGCTTCTGATTCTGATAACTTTTAAAAAGAGTCCCTAGGCAACTTCTAGGTTATAACTTTTGGGTATAAAATGTGGTCTATTTTTGTATAGTCACTTAGAAATCCTGCTTTAGAACTTTGATTAAGGCCTTATTAATAAAGGCCTTAATTGTGTTCGAGTCGTGCTGCTTGTATGTTTACTGAGGAGGAAAATTGAGCCTTTATCTACTCCTTCCTGTTCTTGTTTGCGCAAAGTCCTAATTGTTTTGCTTGTCGCCTTAGAGTTTTTACCTTTAAAAACCCTAGGGGTACGTCTAGAACCACCTATAGGTAGAGGCCCTAACTCCCTCCAGGATCATTAAGAAGGGACGGGTAGCAGCACGCGATAAGAATCCGTGACCAACACTCGCTTTGCATGACCAATAAGGGGATGGGAAGGGTAGACATGGATATGATGAACGGTGCGCTAATGCCACGCGTAGCCCCTTTCTAAGGAGTGATTACCGGGCATTGTACTGATGTGATCCTATACGCTAACCAACCTAGGACACCCCTTTACATTCACAAATACGCTTAGATTGTACTTCTTTATTTTTTTTTCAAAATCTAGCTTCTCATTAACTGTTTTTCAAACATCTGTATATTTAAACTTAAATCCCCTACTATTTGAGCCATACTTGTTTATTTGCTAATTGTACAAATCCACAAAAACTGTTTGGCCGGGAACCACACTAGTGGATCCTAAGGGGTGCCTAACACCTTCCCCTTAGGATAATTTCAAGCCCTTACCCTGTCTCTGGTTACCAAACGTAGTTATAAATGAACCCTATAGGTGCCCTAACGCACCTTAAATCGTTAGGTGGCGACTCTTCAAAAATGCTAATCCCTTTTCCAAAAGGAACGAGTTGTCTCAACCAAAAATGTCATGAACCCGATTTCGCGAGAAAAAGGGGGCGAGACAAATTGCATAAAGTTCTATTAGGCGAGCCCAGTACGTTGGGCGTTGGGTGTGTCCGGAGCGTAAGTCTCACGGAAGTAAGCCTCACACATAAGCCCCGGGGCGCTTTACGAGTGCTCCGCCCCAGGGCGAGCCCCGAGCGAGTCACAATTATGCCTTTTAAAACAGAGCTCTAAACGACACCAAATTTTTCAGACAAGGTTTAAATATCATGATGGACTTATTCCAAGTCCCAAAAATCAAATTCCGAGCTCAATAGCTAAACGTCAACGTACGGTCAAACTTTTCAACTTCAAATTACCAAATTTCGGCAAATCAACATAAATCAATCTACGGACTTCCAAAATCAATTCGGGCATACGCCCAAGTCCAAAATCATGATACGAAGCTATCGAAGTCTTAAAAACATAGTTCTGGGGTCGTTTTCACAAAAGTCAAAGTTTTGCCAACATTTTCTAATTTAAACTTCTAAGTCAAGAATCAAGGGTCCAAATCAACCCAAAAGCTTTCCGGAAAGAAACTAACCGACCCCGCAAGTCATAAATCATAAACACACATATGTGAAGCAATAAAAGGGGTAACATGGCATAATTACACAAAACGACCGATCGGGTCATTACATTCTCCCTCTCTTAAAACAAGTGTTCGTCCTCGAACGTGCATAAGGACATACCTGAAGAGATGAATAGATGTGAATAACAACTTTGCATGTCGTGATCGGTCTCTTAGGTCGCCTCCTCAACCGGATGACCCCTCCATTGAACCTTCACTGAAGCAATATCCTTTGATCTCAACTTCTGGACTTGTCGGTCCAAGATAGCCACATGTTCCTCAATACAAGTCAAATCCTCATCCAATTGGACTGTGCTGAAGCCTAAAACATGATATGGATCGCCGTAATACTTTTGGAGAATAAAGATATGGAACTCCACCGGATGGACCGCAGATAAACTAGGTAGAAAGGCAAGCCTGTAGGCCATCTCTCCAATCCCCTCAAGGATATCAAAAGGTCTGATATACCTAGGGCTCAACTTTTCCTTCTTCCCGAACCTCTTCACACCCTTCACGGGTGAACCTCATCACACCCTCCTGAGGGCATCCCATCATATCATCTCTGCCACTGTGGGCAAAATCATCAACGTATACCAGCTGATCAGGTGGTGGTGCGTATATAACACCGTAACATTTTCCCATATCCCATATATATATATATATATATATATATATATATGTATATATGCGTATATAACACCATCTGGTCATGGGTCAATGTAAATGAATGCAATGCATGATAAGTACGTCAATAAATTCTTTCAGAGTGTCATAAGACCATTATGCCTTTGATTAATATCATAAAATCTATTTACGTATTTTCTGAGACCCATAAACAGAAGATAGAATAATAAGACTTGTGGGAAAACAAGAATATATGCATCTCTAGCATTTCTACGGATAGAGTAATTTAAGGAAGTTGTGCATTTGCTCGTTTCATTTGTGTCGTATAGATCATGCCAAAAAAGAAGGTATAGCCTTAACATACCTGGAATAGGGAAAAATCTGTATGATTTTCTTGGAAAAGGTTGCACCGTACTCCTTTAGAATCGCAAAAATCTCATGTTTCTAATTGTGTTAAGAACCTCGTTGGCTTTTGGTTGAAAAAATTACGTTATCAATGTAATGTTTAGAATTTGATTGAAGTGTTTCGAGAATGAAATGTATTGAAAGCTTATATGAACACTTCTGATTGTAGTCTTTGATATAGAAAATATTTGAATGCCAAGCTTCATCCATAAGCTTTTTTTGGCAAATTTATGCACTTTTCTCTTAGTTATACATAATCATCCTTGTAAGCCACCAACTCCTCTACACATGCCACATGGTATGTAAGTGAATAGTCATCATGTGGGATTTATATGGCTGCCACATCATGCTTAAGAATTATCCAAATCATTATTAATTATCAATTTCTTTAATTAACTTGGTAATTCTTCACTAATCCAATAATTAACCAACTATCCACATAATTAAGAATTGTCTCAAATTACTTAAAATACTACTCTTTCTTAATACACTTTATACATCATATTGACGTGGTCATATGGTACATTGTATGGTACTAGTCCATAAATATCGGGTATTAACGCTCAGCCCGTATTTTATACCAACATGCCAAACTTGGACGAAAATTCTTTTTCTTTGACTTGCTTCCCCTCTCACCTTCACGAACTTACTCATCACTTTTTTTATATAGCATAATCCTTATAATCTCCAAATAGTCTTTTCCTTGGACTGATGTCAATTACCTTACGACAAATTCAACGTACAATACTACAGGGTGCAACATCATCGTAATTTAATACTACGAAGCATAACATCAACGTACTGCAATACTGCAAGGCGTAACATCATCGTAATATTGTGGGGCGTAACATCATTCCCCCCTTTAGAACATTCGTCCCCGAATGTTGACTGATGCTCTTATCATTCTCATAACTTATAGCTCTTGTGAATACCTTAATACTCTCCTTGCCATTTAGGCCTCTTTCCCACGCCATGACTTGTGATCGAATTCCTTCCAATCTCGTAACTGTTGCTACCTTCTATCATGCAGCCTCTACGATACTGACCTTGTAAGTGTGCCTATGCGACTCTTCTCTCCTTTTTACAGGCCTTACTTTGTAAACATATACAGGGCTTAATAGGATGCCTCTCTGGGCATATATAGGTGTACTGAAGTTCTTCGCTCGGTACTTTGTAGAACTTGCGAAGATGGTTATATCTTATTTCACAGACATGGTTATCCATTTGTATGACTTTACTGCATCTACGTAGGTCATACTATACCATAATTCTTACTTCAATTTATCGTTACTGAGGTATGCTAACAAACTCCCTATTAAATTTGTTGCTTAGCCTTTAGGTATAAATCTCAGTCCTTTAATGCTCCTTCATTACCGTTCATCTTAAGAATGATGGCCTAATCTCATATCATACTTTGTAACTTGTATCTGTCCATTGTTGATTCACTCTCAATTTTGATCTACAATCCACCACCTGAACACTTGAAACTTCTTATGTAATACATTGTCGCTAGGGCTTATGTTGCATTGAGGAATATTTGAAGTGATTTCCATAATCGTATTTCATAGTATCTTAATGTGATTCACCTTATGGGGGGTATCCTAATCTCGTGACGTCCACGAAATCTTTTCTCCTTCTCTTTTTTTTCTTCAAATCATTATTCAAACGAAGGCCCAAACGTCATTCTTTATCTATCACAATTACACCCTCATTTTATTACCAGGTCAGCGTTCCATTTCTTCTAATTGCTACTAATGTTAGACTCCTTTGAGCTCATTCAGGCTATACTGAGCTTTATATAATTTATAGAACCCATCAGCTCTCTCTCATTTTCGTGGGCTTAATCTCGAGGGCTTATCCATTCTTGTCACCTTCTCACTCGCCCTTTCTTATCCTTACTCCTATCTTCCTACAACCTTGTCGCTCTACCATACTTTAGCTTGCGATACATATCCATTTATACTACTCGTATCCCTCCTTCAACTTCCTTGCACCATAGATTTCCTTATGTTATTCTAGAACATCAAGCAAAATATCACGTCGTCTCTAACTCTTCTTTATTCTCTTAAATAGACCTCTTGGTACCTAAAAACCATAGGCTATAAGGTATGCCGCTGACGATGTTGCTATCATTCCTGGATATTGAATCCCCGCGCTTCTAGCCTTCTATCCGAAGTATGGACTATTCACAACCTTCTGCATTTGAGTATCTCGTACGTTGTTCACCTTTACCTTACTTACTTTAAAGTCTCGCATCACATCATATCTCTCCATCATGACCTTCCTTCCATATAGGTAGAATTCACATCCAGAACTTGAACTTCTATTATAATACTTGCACCCTTTTACATGATTTGTTGAGAGCTTTACACTGACTTCTTATGAGGCCGGTATCCTTCTAACTGGACCTCTAATATTAAGAGTGACTCTGCAATGTTCTCAATCACTATGTCCATAATTTTCTGGGTTCAATAATCAAACCCTTGATTTACTTAGTTGATGCAACTCTTTAGTTTCCTCTTTCCTTTGATCAACCTTTATGTAGGCTTAAGCTATCTTCCGATCTACGGCTCATGGTGTTAGTTATTACTTTTAGCCTTTAATGGCGCTATGGAATATGCATGATACAATCCTTTAACAATTTAATCCTTCGTCTATGACATGGGCTCAATTCTTTCTTGTAACGTATACCAGAATCTTCTATGGCTGTATATGTTGTATGTATAAAACTCCGAACCCTTAAGTGCGTTCATAACGTAACCAACTCTGGATCATTGATCGAATAATTCCTTTCTTTCCATCTTAGCTTTCTTTAAACATAAGCTATTACTTTTCCTGGTCTTTCTGCCCCTCTTTTGCGTCCATACTTAGCTTATCTTAGTGCCCACACATATTAAAATTCCATACAACTCATATGATCTTGAATATCACTTCTGATTTTACTCCCTGTTCATTAGCCACGGTGGGTGCCACTTTCTTAGGGAGTGCATACAATGTTGTTTGGAGACTGTTGTCACACGACCATTTCCTCTTTAGGTCGTTGTACTTAGGTTGAAGCCTTCTTCCTTATTTCCTCAGCTAGTCTTTCGTCGTAGTACTTAGGGAAAACCCTCTGACTCTTGTAAAGCTGTGAGCCTATTACATTCTATACTCGAAGGACCTTCTGATGTCCTTCCTTGCCTATACTTATCCGTAGTTACTTACCTCCACGCCCTTGTGCTTGTAGGGTTGCTTCTGAACTGATATTTTGACTGTCTTCGCAGTGGCACTCTCTTTTATTTTCGTAACACTCATACGGTACCTTTAACTACCCCGACTCTTATTTGAATATATCTCCAGTAATATAATGACATTACTGCGAGGCTAAATTCTCCATGTTGGGGTTTACTATATTTATCTTGCATGATTTGCTGATTTGTCTGTAACCTCTTGTCTACTCATGACTAGGCTTTTCCTGAATCAACTACTAACTACTCGTCGGCCCATTCTCATATCCATATTCCGCGTAATTATTCTTGAGTTATTTCCTTGTCTTAACTTACCCCACGTACTGGCACCTTATCTATCAATAACATCCCGGGCAGGAACCCTTACTTTTTTTTTGACGTCGTGCTTACATAACGTTCTGAATCATAGCATATCTGTAACATTTGGATAAGTGCAATCTCATCCCTTTCTCATTTTTATCGCATTCTTCCTTTATCATTCCATATTCCCCCTTTAGGGGAGTACTAAGACTTGGAGCTATGACAACCTGCCTATAGATGTTTTTCCTCTTAATCTTTGGCGTCCTTTCACATCATCAATGACCCTTACTCGCCTTGCAGTAATCCTTCTGTACCAAGGATAACAAAATTCCTCACTTACGATGGTGACACTTAGTGTAACTGGCATATACAGTCCCTTAAGCTTAACTTTACTCACATTGCTTGCTTTAGGGAAACATCTTCCTGAGTGACCATTCTCTGAATTCATCATGGATCTTCTTCTGTTGTCTATTTATTATCGCTGGAACGCAATATGAAATTCTCATGATGCTGACTATTATCAAATCACTCAGTCCCTAATTATCTTTAGTTTATCTTGTTCACCAGTCCATACTGATTTCTATTACTCTGGGATCTAACTTTTCCTTCTGGTAGTCACGTTGGAGTCACAAACTTATTTCTCGAAATAAAGGATACAACTTTATGGCCTATAATCTTTTATTGTCTCAAGGCCTATCAGCCCCGTCCCTTCCTTCACCTGACTATAGACTCTATAATACTGTCATTTTTTTCCTACCGTTTTCATCCATCTATCACAGCTTATTAAATAATTCTTCCTTATCTCTCTTCTTATTTCCCTGCTAATATTTCTGCCTATTAGTTTCTTTTGAAAACTTCAACAAGACATTCTTTTGCTTTTAACTCCCCTTGCTTCATCCATTGGCTCTTCGGGTTGCCAAGCATTCTTGCTCTACTAGGGACGGGAGCCATACTAAGGTAATATTTATCCCTTTAAGGCTTCCAGTACCTATCTTTGTAGTACTCATATCTAGTTTTACTATTTTAGAGTGCACCATTTGGGTCTCATAAAGAGATCTATTAGCACATTTGCAATATCCTTCGGAAATGTCAACTGACGCAAACAATTCATCCATCATTTTGGGTTACTCTAACCCCAGCCGGATCCTGATATCCCGTACTCTTCTTATACTACTTCTATTAACCCCCATAGGGCATATCTGGAATGGGTGTGACCAATTGTACATACCTCTTACTATTGAAGGTAACTCAAAATACTTATATCTCTCTGCCTGAGTTGAAATACTGATAATCTTCATTACCTGGGTACCTCGTACCCTTTTTCACCTTGCTTCTGTTACTTGCTGGAACTTATGTCTACCTTCCGATTCTCTTTTTCTTTTTTTATCATAAAAGTGGATAGACATTCTTACCTTAGGGATCCTTATCAAGAAGCCTACACATCTTAGTATACACATGATTTGCTGAATACCTCATATTCATCCATCATAAGCATGATGCAAAAATTGAGTTCCTCTGACTCAACTCTTCCACAGCTATATCTCTTACCAACCGTCTTTCTAGATGTAGGTATCGTCGTACTATAAGTAAGATAGAGTTTAGTAAATTGAGTTCTTATAACTGAGCTCTACCACACGATCTAGAGTAGGAAGAAAGAGTGACAGTCCTAAATGCCATGTAGCCTCCTGCTTATAAGTGTGGTGCACGACACACCCATAAACAAGACTCTACTAGACACGGCTTGTAGAATCCCTAGGACAGAACTCCTCTGATACCACTTTTGTCACGACCCAAACTAATGGGTCGCGACGGGTACCTTACGCAATCGAGTACAAACATAACATATCTTTTCATGTCATACTATCGTAGATAATTGAGCCGGAGGGCTGCCGTGAGATAAGTAGAATACAACATGTGATACCAACTTATACATAAAACGGGCCTATAAGACCAAAATAACCACTTGTATACTGAACATAGGCCGACAAGGCCATACAATCTTATACGTACACGACATCTGTCTACAAGCCTCTAGGAATACATAATTTTCATAAAGTTCGGGACAGAGTCCCGCCATACCAAACAATACACGTCTAAATCATACTAACCAAACAAGCAACTCCAAGGTAAATGGAGCGCACCAACATCTTCCGCTGAGCTGATAGCCTACTTGGAGGGCTCTCGACCTGTCTATCGGGACCTGCGCGGATGAAACATAGCGTCCCCAGGCAAAAGGGACATCAAAATGAATAATGTACCGAGTATGTAAGGCACATAAATAAGTACATAACAGACATGGAAGAAATATAGAGTAAATGAATCAACTTGAAAGTCTGGATAACTCTGTAAATCATGAAATAATTATAGTGTCATGCATATGCGTATGAATGTCATGTCGTGCATAAGTACATGTTTCATAACATCATCAGGCCTCTGAGGCATCCCATCATATCATCTCTGTCACTGTAGGCAAATCATCAACGTTTACCAGCTGATCAGGTGGTGGTGCGTATATAACGTCGTAACCTTTTTCCATATCCCATATACATAAAATATACATATATACGCGTATATAACGCCATCTGGTCATGGGTCAATGTAAATGAATGCAATGCATGATAAGTACATCAATAAAATCTTTCGGAGTGTCATAAGACCATTATGCCTTTTATTAATATCATAAAATCAATTTACGTATTTTCTGAGACCCATAAACAGACGATAGAATAATAAGACTTGTGGGAAAACAAGAATATACGCATCTCAAGCATTTCTACGAATAGAGTAATTTAAGGAAGTTGTGCATTTGCTCGTTTCGTTTGTGTCGTATAGATCATGCCAAAAAGAAAGAAGGGATAGCCTTAACATACCTGGAGTAGAGAAAAATCCGTATGATATTCTTGGAAAAGGTAGCACCGTACTTCTTTAGAATCGCAAAAATCTCACGTTGCTAATTGTGCTAAGAACCTCGTTGGATTTTGGTTCAAGAAATCACGTTATCAATGTAATGTTTAGAATTTGATTGAAGTGTTTCGAGAATGAAATGTATTGAAAGCTTATAAGAACACTTCTGATTGTAGTCTTTGATATGGAAAATATTTGAATGCCAAGCTTCATCCGTAAGCTTTTTTTGGCAAACTTATGCACTTTTCTATTAGTTATACATAATCATCCTTGTAAGCCACCAACTCCTCTACACATGCCACATGGTATGTAAGTGAATAGTCATCATGTGGGATTTATATGGTGCCACATCATGCTTAAGAATTATCCAAATTATTACTAATTATCAATTTCTTTAATTAACTTGGTAATTCTCCACTAATCCAATAATTAACCAATTATCCACATAATTAAGAATTGTCTCAAATTACTTAAAATATTTTAATATACTTTATACATCATATTGACATGGTCATGTGGTACCTTGTATGGTACTAGTCCATAAATATCGAGTATTAATGCTCGGCCCGTATTTTATCCCAACATGCCAAACTTGGACGAAAATTTATTTTCTTTGACTTGCTTCCCCTCTCACCTTCACGAACTTACTCATCACTTATTTGAAATAGCATAATCCTTATAATCTCCAAATAATCTTTTCCTTGGACTGATGTCAATTACCTTACGACAAATTCAACGTACAATACTACAGGGTGCAACATCGTCGTAATTTAATACTACGAAGCATAACATCATGTACTGTAATACTGCAAGGCGTAACATCATCGTAATACTGCGAGGCGTAACAATATTTCTCAGTTGGCTTACAGATGGTTATTTATAACCTTTGAGTCATCCTAAAGAACAACTTCTTAAGAAATAATTAGATTTAATTATTATATATAATAGAAGACATGTATCCACAGATTTTATTTTTAGATCTAACTTTTCGACATAATATTAAGTTAAGAACTTGAATATTATCCTTATGGAACCCAATGATCTCTTGAACTAAGAACAGGAAGCATTAGTGTTATCATTGTTATTTTTGTTAAAATTACTTGTAGATCTAAGCCATGGCTTTCTTCCACTCTTTCTCTTCCCCATCTAAAATTCCTTCTCTTCTCCAACTTCTTCATCTTCCTCATCATCATCCTCCTCCAATCCAAACCCAAAAAAGAAATTAGCTTTTATGATTTGCAGCAATCAATTGATGACTGGAAGATCTCTAAACATCCATAGTCCATAATTTACAAGTCTTCACGATGGCCCTTAACCAGTGATTACCATATTTCTACAATTGAGCAAACCATTCCTCTCGAATCAGATCATGAGGAAATCAAACTTTTAAACTCCAAGTCTATAGAAAATATAGGTGAAATCTCTATTTTGGTTTAGTACAGATTGTAGCTAAACTTTTTTCCTCCAATTTTTAGCCCATCTCTAGGCCTCACTTTGTAAACATATACAGAGCTTGACAAGATGTCCCTCTGGCATCTATAGGTATACTGAAGTTCTTCGCTCGGTACTTTGTCGAACTTACGAATATTGCTATATCTTATTTCATAGGCCCGGTTATCTATTCGCATGACTTTACTGCATCTAAGTAGGTCATACTATACCATAACTCTTACCTCGATTTATCATTACTGAGGTTTGCTACCAAACTCCAGGTTACTTTCGTTGCTTATCCCATATGTATAAATCTATATCCTTTAATGCTTTCTAATTACTGTTCATCTTAAAAATGACGACCTAACCTCATCTCATGCTTTGTGACTTTTGTCTATCCATTTGATTCACCTCAATATTGATCTACAATCTACCACTGATAACTTGAAACCTTTTACGTAATCACTAGGGCTCACGTTGCATCGAGGAATATTTGAAGTGATTTTCCTGATCCCCCTGGGGCGATACTATACTTCTATAACCGTATTTCATAGCATCCCAATGTGATTCACCTTACGTGGGTATTTTAATCATGTACAATTCACGAAATCATTACTCAATCGCAAGCCCAAATGTCATCCTTCATTTATCACAATTACACCTTCATTCTGCTACCAGGCCAGCATTCCATCTCTTCTAAATGCTACTAGTCTTAGACTCCTTTGAGTTCATTCAGGCTATACTGAGCTTTCTATAACTTAGAGAAACCATCAACTCTCTTGTTTTCATGGGCTTAATCCTGAGGACTTCCATTTTCGCCACCTTCTCACTCGCCCTTTCTTATCCTTACTCCTGTCTTCCTAAAACCTTGTCGCTTTACCATACTTTAGCTTGCGACCTATACATATCTATTTATACTACTTGCAACCTTCCTTCAACTTGCTTGCACCACAGATTTACTTGTGTTATTTTAGAACATCAAGCGAGACATCACATCATCTCTAACTCTTCTTTACTCTCTTAACTGGACCTCTCGATACCTAGAAATCATCGACTGAAGATATGCCATTGACGACGATGCTATCATTCCTGAATACTGAATCCCCGCACTTCTAGCCTTCTATTCGTAGTACGAACTATTCACAACCTTCTGTATTTGAGTATCTCGTACGTTGTTCACCTTTACCTTACTTACCTTAAAATCTCGCATCACATCTTCTATCTCTTTCATGACCTCCCTTCCACATAGGTATAATTCACATCCACGACTTGACGCTCTATTATAATACTTGCACCTCTGGTGCATACACAATCCGGTGGGAACTTCATACTGACTTCTTATAAGGCAGGTACTTCTTCTAACTGCTTTATCATACAGCCATTATAGAATATGGCTACTGTACTATCTCTCTTGTACCTCTGATATCTAAGAGTAATCCTGCAATGTTCTCAATCACCAGGTCTATAATTTTCTGGGTCGAATAATCAGATTCATGATTTACTTTATTGATGTAACTCTTTAGTTTCCTCCTCCTTCTGATCAGCCTTTATGTAGACTTAAGTTATCTCCCTCATGGTATTAGTTATTACTTTTAGCCTTGACGCTATGGAATATCCAAGATACAATCTTCTAACAATTCAATCCTTTGTCTATGACCTGGACTCAATTCTTTCTTTTAACTTATACCAGAGTCTTCTACGGTTGTATGTTTGTCAACATATATGCTGCATGGATAATACTCCGAAATCTTAAGTGCGCTCATAACGTAATTAACTCTGGATCATTGATCAAATAATTTCTTTCGTTCCTTCTCAACATTCTCTAAATGTAAGCAATTACTTTTCCTAGTCGTTCTGCCACTTGTTGCCTGAATACTTGGTTTATCTTAGTGCCCACACATATTGGAATTCCATACAACCCATATGATCTTGAATATTATTTTTTGATTTTTTTCTTCTTCCCGTTCATTAGCCACGATAGGTGACACTTTCTTATGGAGTGCATACGATGTTGTTGTGAGACTGTTGTTACAAGACCATTTCCTCTTTCGGTCACTGTGCTTAGGTTGAAGCCTTCTTCTCCATTTCCTCATCTAATCTTTCATTGTAGTACTTAGGTAGGACCCTCTGACTCTTGTAAATCTGCGAGCTTATTACCCCGCGTACTCAATGGAATTTTTGATGTCCTTCCTCGCCTATAAGTATCCGTAGTTACTTACCTCCATGCCCTTGTGCTTGTAGGGTTGCTTCTGAACTGATATTTTGACTGTCTTCCCAGTGGCACTCTCTTTTATTCCCGTAACTTTCATACGATACCTTTAACTACCCCAACTCCTAGTTAAATATTCTCAAGTATTACAATGACATTACTGCGAGGCTGAATTCACTATATTGGGTTTTACTATGTTTATCTTGCATGATCTACTGATTCGTCTGTAACCTCCTGTCTCACCATAACTAGGATCTTCCTAAATAAACTACCAACTACTCGTTGGCCCATTCTCGTATCAATATTCCACGTAATCTTTCTTGGTTTATTTCCTTTGTCTTAACTTACCTTTCGCACTAGCTCCTTATTTATAAATAACATCCCGGCAGGAACCCTTACTTCCTTTCCTTGATGTCGTGTTTGCATAATGTTCTGGAGTCATAGCAATTCTGTAGGATTTGAATAAGTGCAATCTCATCCCTTTTTCATTTTTATCGCATTCTTCCTTTACCATTCCATAATTACTAGAACCACTTAATTCTGACTTAATGCCATACCACTCCATATCCCCCTATTTAGGGGAGTACTAAGAGTTGGAGCCATGACGATCTACCTATAGATGTTTTACCTTTTCATCTTTGGCATCTTTTCACATCATCGATGACCCTTACTCGCCTTGTAGTAATCCTTCTGTACCAAGGATAACAAAATTCCTTACTCACGAGGGTGAAACTTAGTGTAACTGGCACATACGGTCTCTTAAGCTTAACTTTGCTCACCTTGCTTGCTTTAGGGAAGCGTCTTCCTGAATGACCATCCTCTGAATTTCTCATGAATCTTCTTCTGTTGTCCATTCTATTATCGCCAGGACGCAATCTGAAATTCTCATGATGTCGACCATTATCAAACCACTCCGTCCCTAATTCATGTTTAGTTTATCTTGTTCACCAATCCATACTGATTCCATTACTCTGGGATCTAAGTTTTCCTTCTGGTAATCATGTTAGAGTCACGAACTTATTTCTCGAAATGAGGATGTGACTTTATGACCTATACTCTTTTGTTGCCTCAAGGCCTGTGACCTATTGTATTTTCCTTCCCTTGACTATAGACACTGTAATACTGTCATTTTTTTTATCTACCGCGGTCATCCATGTATCACTTCTTACTCATAATGCATCATTAACTCTCTTCTTATTTCCCGCTAACATTTATGTCTATCACCTTATTTCTAAAACTTTAACAAGACATTCTTATGCTTTTCGCTCCCCTTGCTCCATTCACTAGCTCTTCGGGTTGCCTAAGATTCTCTCTCTACTAGGGACGGGAGCCACACTAAGGTAATATTTATTCTTCCAGGATTCCAGTGCCTATTTTTGTAGTACTCATATCTAGCTATACTATTTTAGAGTGCACCATCTGGGTGTTTCACATGGAGATCTATTAGCACATTCGCAATATCCTTCGGAAATATCAACTAACGCAAACAATCCATTCACTAATTTTGGTTAACCTAACCCAGTCGGATCCTGATAACTCGTCCTTCTCTTAACTACACCTGTTAGCCCCCAAAGGGCATAACTGAAATGGGGGTGACCAATTGCACATACCTCTATTACTGTTGAAGGTAACTCAAAATTCTTATATATCTCTCTTCCTGAATTGTAGATAATGTTCATCTCTACTAACTAGGTACCTTTTACCCTTCTTCACCTTGCTTCTTTTACTTGTTGAAACTTGTACCTTCCGATTCTTTCATTGTTTATTACCATAAGAGTGGATAGATATTCTTGCCTTTGGGATCTTTATCAAGAAGCTTACACCTTTCAGTACACACATGATCTTCTGGAGACCTTACATTTACTCATCCTAAGCATGATGCAAAATCGAGTTCCTCTGACTCAACTCTTCCACAGTCGCATTCAATCCCTTACCAACCGTCTTTTGGGATGTAGGCATCGTCGTATTATGAATAATATAGAGCTTAGGAAATTGAGTTCTTACAACTGAGCTCTACCACACGATCTAGAGTAAGAAAAAGAGTGACATTCCTAAATGCCTTGTAGCCTCCTGCTTATAAGTGTGGTGCACAACACACCCATAAACAAGACTCTACTAGACACGGCTTGTAGACTCCCTTGGACATAATTGCTCTGGTACCACTTCTGTCACGACCCAAACCGTAGGGTCACGATGGGTATCCGGTGCCTTACTCAACCGAGTACCAACGTAACATATCTTTCTTATTGTACTATCATTGGTAACTGGGTCAACATGGCCATAACTCGTAATGTATAACTATAAGTGGGAAAGCACTGTATCAATGATCCGTCTTTCTTAAAACATGAATACATATGGGACGTCAACGCCTCTGACATGCTGTACAAAATAAACCTCTGTCTACAAAGCTTCTAAGAGTATTTGACATCAAATGGGATAGGGTACCGGCCTACCCATAAGTCTGTTGCAAAATTTTGACACGATGATTCATGGATTCGGCTACACTCCGAATGAAGTGGAGTCTTACCGATCCTTCGCTGGATGCTAACCTCGTCTACTATGAGGGCTCGTCAAACTGATTGTCTATGCCTGTAGGCATGAATGTAGCGCCCCTAACAAAAGGACGTCAGTACGAATAATGTACCGAGTATGTAAGGCACATAAATAAGTATATAAAAGACATGGAAGAAACATGGAGTAAATGACTCAACCTGTAAGTCTGGATAACTCTGTAAATCATGAAATACTTATAGTGCCATGCATATGCGTTGAATGTCATGTCGTGCATCGGTACATGTGTTCATAACATCATCAAGCCTCTGAGGGTATCCCATCATATCATCTCGGCCACTGTGGGCAAAATCATCAACGTATGCTGCTGATCAGGTGGTGGTGTGTATATAACGCTGTAACCTTTTCCCATATCCCATATACATACATACATACATACATACATACATACATATATATATATATATATATATACGCGTATATAATGCAAGCTGGTCATGGGTCAATGTACATGTATGAATGAATGCAATGCATGAGAAGTACGTCAATAAAATCTTTCGGAATGTCATAAGACCATTATGCCTTAGAGTAATATCATGAAGTAAACTTTTTTCAACTTACGTATTTTTCTGAGACCCATGAACAGAAGATATAATAATATGACATATGGGAATTCAAGAACATAGGCACCTCTAATATTTCTATGAATAGAGTTATTTATGAAAGTTGTGCATTTGCTCGTTTCGTTTGTATCATATGGCTCATGCCAAAAGGAAAGAAGGGATAGCCTTAACATACCTGAGCCGATTCTCTTGACAATCCCTCTAATACACGTCAATTGCGACAAAACACGTAACGACGGATCAAAGTAGGGAAAAACCCGTATGATATTCTTGAGAAAAATTGTACCGTGCTTCGTTAGAATGCAATTCCCACGTTACTAAGTGGTCTTGCATGGATTTTATAGAAAATCACGTTGCTATCACCTGTATGAGTTTGCTGAAGCATTCTTCCTTACATTAGAGATATATGTATCTCCCTTAAGTGATTTAGAGGGGTTCTTTTAATCTTAGGAGGTGTGGGCCCCGCTTATGTGGTGACTAAGCCACAAAATACTCTAAATAAGCCACCACCTCCTTAAGCATATGACTAGATGGCAACTTGCTGCCAACTTTCCAAATCCCACGTGGATGTTGCCCCCCTTATAATTATCCAACAAATCTCACTTAAATATTTATCAACAAATCCAATAATTAATCAATTACCCACATACATAAGAATTATCTCAAATTACTTAAAATACTACTCATTTTTAAACACACTTTATACATCTTGCTATCATGTCATGTGGTACCTTGTATGATACCAGTCCATAAATATGGGGTATTGTAGCTTGGACCGTTTTTTATCTCAAAATGTCAAACTTCGACGAAATTCATTTCTTCGATTTGCTTACCCTCTCACCTTCACGAATTTACTCCTCACTTGTTTGGAATAGCATAATGCTTATAATATCAAAATAATCTCATTCCCGAGCTTACGTCGATTAACTTACGTCAAAACTTTAACGTACGAAAATGCAGGATGTAACATCTTATTTTCGAGCTTTCATCAATTTTTATGGCGTACTTTCACGTATGAAAACATGGGGTGTAACAATTTGTAGCAGTCCAATTTACTTTGATTGTTTTCCTAATTTCACAGTATCTCTTAGAGATAGAAATATCTTAGATTCTTTAACTCTCAATGTTAAAACGGCGAATTATAAAACCAAAACTGGATCCTTACCAGTAGCAATTATTTACAGAATACAGTATAAAGCCATGAGTTCAGCCTTTAATACTGGAGCTATGAAAACCCTTCATAAAGGTGAAACTGTTCTTTTCAAAACAGATCTACAAAGATCTCATCTGTCAATACCAAAACTCATTTCTTGGAGCCAAGTTTCTCTACCACAAAATTGGTTACTACAAGATGCTACTCAGGCTGAGAAACTAGAAAATACTATGGTCTCTCAAGTCCAACAATATTTTAGCGGATCTGTAGCCATTTCCTTTCAAAGGTCCCTTAGCCAAAGAGTCTTTGTCTCTTCCTCTTCGGCACAGTCTAGAAGACATTTAATATCTTCCTTTTCTTCTAGGATCGAAACTGTTAATTTTGACTCTAGGATCCCACAAGCTAAATATTATGTAGAAACAGCCCCTCCAACACAAGTTAATTATGAACAACCTCAATCTCCCACTTACTCAGCTTTAGGTGCTGAATTAGGTGTTTTAGAAAAAGATTTTCAAATTGATAAAGAAAAACTTCGAGCAAATTTTTATTCACAAGAAAATATTTTCAAAAGAACTTGATTTTTCCAGAATTTTCAAGGAGACGAAAGAAAAAATCTCCAAAGTATTTACTATGAGTCTTTAAACTTTATAAAAGAACAAATTAATTTCTTTGAATGGTTTGAAGCTTATGCTGAATATCACCAATTAGATTTTCCTTTTTCTAAATTAATTAGCATTTCAAAAATTTGGAAAACCTCCTTTGGAGAGGAAGTCATCTCACAACTTACTCCAACACAAGGATTTTCAACAAGTTATGCAAATACTTCAGTAGTAGCTAATTCTTTAAAATTAAAAAACAAAAATGAAGCTTCTACTGGAAAAGATATTAAAAATATATTTGAACAAAATAATTATACAAATAAATATTTACAATCTCTTGGTAAATATTTAGTTACAAAATCACCTTTAGCATCTACTAGTTTTAAACCAGCAGAAACCTCCACTTCTTCAATCCTTTTATTTAAACCTTGTGAGATCCCTAGAACTTTCGCTACGGAACTTTGGATCCACCAAGATAAAGACTATCCTCAGTTCTCTGTCGTTCAACGTAGAATCCTAGAAATTGAGAAAACTCTAATAACTCAGGATACCCCAACTAATGAACAACTCTCATATGCAGGAAGACTATAAATCATCAATGCAGTCTTATTCTCTGTATACAATTTTTGGGGTGCCGTTTTTATTCTACCTCAAAGTGTGTTGAAAGAAATTGATCAAAAGTGTAGGAATTATTTGTGGGGTAGTGATGAGGGAAAAAAAAGTGACACTAGTCTCTTGGGAAAAAGTGTGTACTCCTAAGCAATATGCCGGCCTAAACATTTGAGGATGTAAGCTATGGAACATGGCTTTTGTTGGGAAGTTGTGTGGCAATTGGCAACCAAAAAAGATGTGCTTTGGGTGAAATGGGTGCATATAATATATAGAGAGGGACAACTGATATATGACATCATACACCAGTGTAGGATTGTAGTTGGTACTGAAAAAATTGAACTCGCTAAAGGGAATGATGAGAACTGGTATCAAGGTGGAAAATATCGATTGGCATCATCAGGTATTTACTCAGTGACATGCAGATATGTTGCTACGTTGGGGCCTCTTACCAAGTGGAAAGAAGCTGACTTAATATGGAGCTCAATCTTGTTACCTCGACAGAGAATAATGATCTGGCTAGCTTATCAAGATAGACTACTTAAAAAGGAAAGAATGCAAAGAATAAATATACCTGTAGATAATGAAGAATGTTGCCTTTGTGATGAGGGGATAAGTAAACGAGTAAGCATTTGTTTGCAGACTGCAAATGGATATCTGAAGTGCGAAGTGAGCTAAAAAATTGGGCTGCATACACATAATACAAGCGGATGCAAAACAGTGTTTACAATGGATAAAGAATAGAAGATGGAAACAATTCAAAAAAGAAGTTGGTATTGCTATTTGGGGAGGCATGGTATACTATACATGTCAAGTTAGGAATTGGAAAGTGTTTAGGCAAACACGTGTAAATACAGAGCTTGTAATAGCGCATATACAAAGGGATATTAGGGTGCGACTAGAGAAACATAGGGAATCCAGAAAAGCTAGGAAGTGTTAGTATTTAGTCCAAAAGTTTTGTAACTATGAGGTGGGGTTGAAGACTCTGCTGGAGATTTAATAGCTTAAGCATCCTTCCTAGAAGGTGGCCAAGGCATTGGATGCTCTTAGTTTGTAAATTCGTTTGTTTGGTTGGTTATGGTAAATGCTTCACATGTTTTACCAAATTATTTCAATGTGATGGGATCACCAAAAGGTGGATAATCTTTTTTCTTTCTTCTGCATCATTTTCTACTTCATTTATCTATTTTTTAAAGGTCTTTTTTCTAATCTTAATTTAAAGATCAGTTAGGTGGAAGATATGTGATGCACTGGTAATAGTTAATGACATTATTCAATATTCTTAATATGATACTTTATGTCTGCCATTAATCATTAAAGACCTTTAACGGAACATTTTAGAGAAATTGTGTAATTATACTAAAGTCCATTCCATTATCACATATAAGATTAAACAAAGTCCGACCACAGCACTTGGGTCTGCGCTCAACATCAGCTATCTTCACTAGTATATTGTAATCATTTTGAATTAATAATAATTATAAATATTTTAAAGAATTCAAACTAAGAGAGAAGTGTAATATCATCACATGGGACGTAAGTGTTACAAAACCAAATATGAAGGGAGGTCTTTGAAACCCCTTAAATTATCCCATTTAAGTAAAGTCAAAGCAAGAAATTGTCTTCACTTGGAAAATTCTGAAACCCAAAAACAAAAACAAAAAAGAAAAGAATAAGGAGGCACGTACTTGCAAAGTTCACCTTACAAACCGACCCGTCATACCCGCTGGTCGTGTCAATCGTACTAGTTCCCCAATTTCGAGAGTGTGGAGTGCCACTACTGTGAACGAAGAGGGATAGTGAAGAAAAAGTGAAAAACAAAAATGAGAATGAGTTAATGACAACAAAAGCGAATACTCCTGCACTTTTAATACGCAATTTGAAATTTGGCCAACATTCAGATCTATCCCCTTTGGAGTTTTCTGAAGATAGCCATTTCTAAAATCCCTCACGAACATGCCTCCTACAGACAATGATTTCGATCTCAGAGTATTTTAATCTCCCATTTCCCTCTTCTCTCTCATTTCATTTTGTGTTTCTAAGTTCAACGCACTCTTAACTATATTTCTTACTCTATAATTTTTCTGCAGCGTACATCTACTCCTCCTAGCGGCATGGGAATCAGGTAATAGACAAGACCAATTCTTCTTTCTATAAAACACATTTAGGGTTTTGATTTGTAAAATGTAGTGATTTGTGTTTTTTTATATTTGCAGTGAGTATAATTTTGCAGATATAAACAATTTGGAGCACTGTGCTAAGTATCTCAATCAAACTCTCGTCACCTTTGGATTCCCTGCTTCCCTCGATCTCTTTGCCCATGACCCTGTACGACCATTTCTTACTTTTCTTATTTTATCCGTTTTTTTTGTTGTTCTCATTGTATTTAAGGAAAATTTACAGTTTGCCTGTGGGGAGCACTGGGGTAGGGGTTGGGTGGTTATGCTAGGGCTTACTGAAAATGCTAGCCATTACTTTATTAACCATGCTGTTAGGGTTAGGGTTTGGACACGTTGAAGGGAAAATCAATTGAGATGGTGAAGTTGACTGCTTGGTGGGTAGAGTTACCCGGTATTTGTACTAGTGGGAGCTAGTAGGTACCATATGCAGACAAGTTGGCCCGGACACCACCGTCATTTTAAAAAAAAAGATAGTAAAGTTGACTGATCAAACTATGATAGTGAAAAACTGAATATTGCAACTGATAAAACTACAGATTTCAGCTTCAAAATATTTGTTTTATTGTGGTACTGTTTTTTAAGCAATGGTAGTGAGTGGATGCAGGTGCTAATAACTCGATCCTAAATTATTCAAATCATCTAACACCACTTGATATCATCCAAATTTCAATTTGTGTATTATGATACTTCTAGTGTGAAAAAATTATTATTTGGAAAAAAAGATCACATTTGAATAGTTTCCCGTTCATAATATTGACCAATGAAAGCTTGGGTGGAACTTGTTTTCAGTCAAAACAACTCACTTTAAGGAAACGAGTGCTTTGCAAGGCACTCTTCAAAGTTGTGTTATTGACATTATTAGTGGAATGATGCTGAACATTGTGAGATGTATATATAAGGATCAACTATGTTTTCTGTATGTGTGTAATACTGACTGATTTCTCATTTGGTAGGTTTCTATAGCAAGGACTTGCAATTGTGTATATGCACTATTGCAGCAGAGGCAGAGGGATATTGAATTCAGAGAGTCTGCGAATGAGCAGAGACAACGGTATTCTAGACTTTTTAGATGTTACCTGCAATACTGAGCTGGAAACTATTAAGTTACGACTTGCTTCAAAATCTGTTTGGTTTTTTCTTGTAACATCTAAGAAACGTTGATTTATAGGTTTCTGACTTCTTTTGTAGTTTTGTTATTTCCAGCCTTTTATATTATCTCAGTAAAAAGGCGTTGGTGTCCTTTACGAATCTTTGTTCCCTCAAATCAAATCTTTTGTTGTTCGAATGCAACTCTTCTTTATTCCAGCATGTATTGCTTTTGTTCTATGAAAAAGTCAAAGTTACTTCTTTCCTTTTCTCAGCCTTAGATATAATCGTTGAGCTCTTTAGTAGAACATTTTTTGACTGTTGAATGGACTTCTCATAATGAATTAGGGGAGTTTAAAATGATCAATTCAATTGGTGGACATATAAGCAACAATGACAAGGACCCAAATACTTCCTATTATTAGGAAGACCTTAAATTACAAAAGACACAAAAATTTTTTCTCATGGTGTACCTTGTAAGTATCATTTAATTTGGATATCTTGAATACAAGAAGAATACAGTTCCAAATCCTAGTCCTTAACTATTGTGGTAATTATTCTACTAGTCCTCGAATTACACTTCTTACACATATATATTAATTTTGAGCGCCCTTAGCGAAATTCCGGGATCCGACACTGTGGGTGGGTTCCATCTACCATGATGTTTTTCAAAGTGAGCAAGATGTCCAATAATTGTTACGTTTTCTTCTATCTAAAGGCTGTTATCAGACATATCAAGATTAGAGGCCAAAGTGGAGAGGCTGGAATCTCAAATACAAGCCAAAGATAGAGAGATAGCTACAATTACTAGAGAGGTGTGAAAGTCTACCTTTCTTAAACTATGGAGTCTCGATGTACAATTGGCTGACTTTATAGAAAAATATGTTTAGGAAGCTAAAGCTACAGCAGCTCTGAAGGCACAAATTGACAAATTGCAGAAGGAAAGAGATGAGTTTCAGAGGATGGTTCTTGGTAATCAGGTTGGGTGTTTATTTATACTGCTTGTAGCGATGTACTGTTTCTCGCAACTGGTCCCATCTGTGCTGAATTTTTATGTTTGAAATAGCAAGTCAGAACTCAGCAGATATATGAAATGAAGAAAAAGGAAAAGGAGTATATAAAGTTGCAAGTAAGTCTTTTCATCTTTGTTTTCTTTCATTTATATGTATAACTATGTTACGGGCATCTCCTACTTATTAAATATTAATGTTTTATGGATGTATTGTGCCATTTCCAGGAGAGGCTAAATCAAGTGTTGATGGAGAAAAAGAAGGAATCCAGATCGGGCATGGAAATAATGAATTTACTTCAGGTAGCATTAATTTTTAGCAGTTCTTTTACCCATGGTTATTCCGAAATTTAGCAGTTTTGTTCATATGTTTCTATAGAAAGAAGGGCGTCAACGTGGGACATGGAATGGGAAGAAGGCTGACAATGACTTCTACAAGAAGATTGTAAGTGGTCGATGGACTTGGTTAAACTCTTTCAGCTTCTCCAGGCTAAACTTATAATTTTGTCTATTCACAGGTGGATGCTTATGAAGCAAAAAATCAAGAACTAGCTGCTGAAAATGCCGATTTGAGGGCATTATTGCGATCAATGCAGGTACAATCAATAGCCATAGCAATGATTCAGTGTTATACATTTACTACGACAACAACAACAAACCCAGTGGAATCCTACAAGTGGGGTCTGGGGAGGGTAGTGTGTACGCAGACCTTATCCCTGCCGGCCTACTGAGAAGGTAGAGAGGCTGTTTCCGATAGACCCTCGGCTCAAGAAAGATGATTGGTGTTTGCATTTAGCATCTCTTTTGAGTAATTAAAGCCACTCGAACAAGTTCTTTAGAAAAGTTTTCGAAATAAGTCTTTACAAAGTAAAGTTTGTTTGTCAAGTGAGAGAAGAAGATTTTTCAGGTCAACAAGTGCCCCTAGGCACTTCTTCAGCCAAATTTTTTTTAAAAAGTTTCTTGGAAAAGCTCTAACCGAACCACCTTTTTTTCAAAATTATTCTTCTTAAACTTTTAAGTAATCTCTCTTTGGAATGCCTCCTAAATATCTCAAAGTATAGACAGAAAATATCAAGAAAGTCTAGCCTCCTTTAGTTTTGGAGATTCTTTATATAGCACACTCCAACTAGTAATTATTTAGGCATCTTCCTCTTTCCGCATGTTGTACTCATCCTTTATGAGGTAAAGTTAAATCCAAAAAATACATGTGCTCTTCTCAGTCAGTTTGCCCAGGCGTCCATATGTGGAATATAATCGGTACTTCAGTAGGCATATAACCTCAAGAGTTGTTGAGGGAATAAGTGAAGGTCAGCATGATCTTTCTGTTAAGACTTTTGTTTATTGCGTTGTGTTAAATGACCAAATTTTGATAAAACATGGAAATTTGGAGGAGTAGAAGACGGATAAAACAATTGCCTAAAGAAACATGGAGGGAAAGATGCTTTTGGAGCCCCTTTGGACAACTTTTAGAAAAAGTTTTTGGAGAAAGTGTTCGTGCAAAAAGAAAACCTGTTTGGATAATTGTAGTTTCTTGAAGATCTGTGTGTCTTGTTAGTGAAGGAACTTTTATTTGAAACACCCTAAAACCACTTTCTTTAAAAACAGTTTTTTCAAACGGAGTGGTGAATTGGTCATCTAATCTGCTCGTGTTTCTCTTAGAACCTTGCAGTATTGTTATCACGGGACCAACTATTTAGATAAATCACCATGCTTTGAGCTTCTACCAGTTTTAGTATAATGCGTGACTATATGTAGCCTTTGCCAAGCAAGGATTTTAAGATTTCAATGTCATAGCTAAATGTACGCCTGTCTTCCTTTAGCTTTTGCTTGGCATATTTGGTTAGAACTGAATGCTCTGAAATTTGAGAACAACCTCTTTTTGACAGTTTTATCTTTTATGTCAATGGGTTCTGGTCTTCTTTCTTTTTTCTTAATTATTGTTCGATATATTTGTTGTAGCTCATCCAAGAGAATAAAAAATAAGCAGATCAATATTTTTTTGTAAGTGCTGTTTTAATGAGTGCCTGTGACATTATAGTGTCTGTGGAAGTTGTTTTTGGACTTTACTGCATACTTACTGTTTGTTTACTTAAAATATGGGTTCATTTTCCTTCAGATTCTTCTTATGTTACTCCTAGTTTATTATTTCTGTTAATTTTTGGGAAAAAATCTATACTATATTAAAAGCACGAAGGCCCTTAGCGAGATGTCGTTCGCCTTTTTTACCCTTTAAAAGTATAGTTCACACTGAACAAAATAGTCATTTGATTATTATTTTTTTATATTTAAAAATAGTCATTTAATTATTTTCCTAATATTTAGGACTTCAAATTCAACTAAATTTTTGTGTACTAAATCTTTCCTTATTTAAACCATATAATGTAAGATATTTTTAAAAGAAATATAATGGACGGTTAATTCTTTCCAAATATTTTAGGCAAAAGTTTTTAGCCCTTCAAATCCTTTAATGTTTGAGATTGTTTATCTTCCAGAGAGGAAAAAAGATTCTACAAAGTGATCTTTTCCATGAGTAATTATTGGCGTGACTTTAGAATTTCAATAGATATAACACAATTTCAATTTGATAAACATTACTATTTTATTATTAGTATATATTGAATAAAACACAAAGGCCTAAATATTTTATATCAAATTTTCGAGCAGTTGTAAGTCCTTTTAGGTTTAGAAAATACATTAACTTCCACAAGGATTTATAATTATAATAAAAATATTCTATGCATCGACATAACAAAATTCTTTACGTTTGGAATTAAAGTTTACTTTCACAAAGATCTATAAATCTTATAAAAATATTATATGCTCAATCAACATAACAAAATCCTTTACATTTGTAACTCAAGTTAGTTTTCACATGGATCATAAATCTAATAAAAATATGCTACTCTATTTTTTTTTTGATTTTCTACTCGGTGCCTGGTACTTGTATTGGGGCCGATTAGATTCAATTTCACGTCGGAAAGTCTCACATTAACAAAGACAATTTTATACCCAGGACTTAAACCCAATACCTTTGGTTACGGACAAATCTACTAGATTTACAATAGTTGAAGGGGTTTTGCAAGTATACCTACAATGAGATTAAAAAAAAATTTCGGAGTTTGAATCCTTTTGCAAACTTAATTAATAATGCTTTATAATATATAAATAACTATCTTTTTTGTTAATACAATTTTTCTTTTTTTGGTTTACAGTCAAATATTCTTTTTATAAAATATAAAATCTATAAAACCCAGACGGGGCAGTGACCAAAAATAAGCATTGTTAGATTATACTTTTTTCTTTTAAATAGATCTAGATTCTCAAATTTTTACTTTTAAAAAGTTAATGATAACAGCATTGAATTTTATTTTCATGGAACAAGAATAATAGATAAATAGATTATGACAATATCATACAAGTACATGGATTAGGTATTCTTAAAGTTCCTTTCTTAATTTTTAAGAAAAGAATAAAATAAATACAATAATATTAACAAGTGTATGAGGAAAAAAACGGGTAGAGCTTTTTCTCTATTGAGTTTTTTAAATAGGCTTGGCATTTATCATTTTCAGAAACTTGCATACATTTACCATTATTCTCTATTTTATAACTTTAATGCATTTATAATAATATATGAGATTTTTTTAAATTTTAAATATATTAATTTAGGGTACACGTGCAACGCGCGTACCTTGAGACTAGTAGAACAAAAAAGAAGGGAAACTTTACAAGCATGGCAGTACAGAAGAAATCTGTTTGTCACACAACCTTGTATAGTGATCTACGGATGAACTATACACATTTTATTCACTTGTGATACATACCTTTGAAGCAATGCTTTAATTGGAATGTGACTGACCTTCCTATTCGCTATAGGCTGACATGTCCATGAGTGAGTTATGGAATGCCACAAATGGGTCTTCTAGGCAGTCAGCTCCAATGGATTCACTGTCTTGTGTATTGATCAGTGGCTGATCATACTAATTTTCTTCATGTGTGATACCTGCTTTTGAAGCAATGCTTCTATCGAGAATGTGACTGACCTTCCTATTGATAGGGTGACATGCGTGAGTTCTTAAATGCCCCAAATGGTTCTTCTAGGCAGTCAGCAACAAGCAATGACAGGCTAGACGCAGATCACTTGCAGTCCGCGTTAGGTGGCAGAACGGTATGTGGCTAATCTTTTTAAGAGACTAATCAGATGGTTATTGGGTTATTTCTCATAGGATGTCATACCTGGTTAATGACATGAAGTAAGAGCCAAGAGTTTGTAATCCTTCAGGATGTTTTTGATCTGCCTCTCCACATGGCTAGGGATCAAATTGAGGAAAGTCTGCGAAACAAGATGGCTTCTATCAAGGTAAAGTAGGTGATTATGCATAGCGGTATTTTGCTTCGTGTTCCTATCTTTGTTTATATGACAAAGATCAAGTGTTGCATGTATTGTTAAAATTTGAAGGAGCGAATGGGTCAACTACAAGATGCACAAAAGGGCGCAGAAGTTTCCTCAGAAGTAACAGAGAGAGAGCTTGAGCTAGAAGCTCAGCTTGTTGAGGCCAGGAGCATAATCCAAGAGCAGGTACTCTTTTTATACCATTAGAGGGTAGGAATTCAACGAGAATTTGAAACTGTACATTACCGCTTGTTGCATGATTAGAACAGGTAGCACTTGCAAACTTTTTGTTGTGCCATCACCCACTCAAATCTTCTGATGTCAGTAAGAGCCAAGCTATATGCAATGTTGTATTGGGGTGCTTTTTAATTATATTAATGCAGTATGACTGATGTTTATGCTCTTATTACCAACCTAGCAGTCTTAAAATTACTAATGGTGCTGAACTTTCATTATTAAATAAACAATGGACCTGGCGCTGGATTACCAGTGATCTAGCTATATAAATGGTGCTTTTATATGTTAGCCTAACTTAAAAATATTGAGATGGAGATTTTTTTCTCTGTGTGTTGCTCTTTTGGATAGAACTTTTAACGGCAAACCCGAATTGAGTTCAAGAAATGGTGGATTTAGGTCCCAGTTGCCTTTATTTATTTACTTTCTTGCCTTTTTTTATTTTGATAATGGTAACATGTATATTAATAAATAAAACAGCACTAGGGCAGTGCGCCATATTTACAAGGAAAACAAAAACCAGCTATGTCAACCTAAGATTACAGTGCACCTATCAGGTCTACTAAAGATTCTGCCTCCTCTACACTGCTTTCTTTACACCAGAAATGAAACAAAAGTAAACACTTCATCTTGATGTTCTGTAAAGAATTGGCTGTCTTCAAAATTTCTTAAATTTCTCTCCTTCCAGACCGTCCATACTTTCTTACCTATTAAAAACGGTTTATTTACTTTCTTGAAGAAAGCCCTTTGCTTTTGCTTTTCTTTCCGTTGAGCAACATAATTTTCTGTTGTCACAACAACTTTGATTCTGCTGAACACCATTTTTGAATTTCATTCAACTCTATCTTTGAAATCTTCAATGTAGTTATTCTTTAGGCTTAGTGGAAGCCTGAGGTGATAATAAAAGAGAAACAATAGGAAGTAAAATTGGAAAAAGGAGAATTCATCTGTGGCATGGCCTACGACCATTAGGTCATCCAAATTTAGCATGCAACCACATGATATACTTTTAGTGCACAATTGGTCACATTGTTGTCTGTTATGGAATACTGAACAGTTAACTTTGAAGTCTGATACCCTGGATTAAGTTGTAAAATGATGCAAAAATAAAATTTGGAAACAAATGCTTCAAAGGATTTTGTTAAATTCCTGAAAATTGTTAGACTATTGTTACGACAATAAATTTATTTATTTAAATTTGAGCATATTTGCAACTGAACTTTTGTATGCTCTTGTCCATTTTATTTGACAAATCTTGCTGAACTTTGGAACAAAATTTGACACTTAATTTGCAGGCATCGATCATGTCCAAACATCTTACCAAGTCTGAGAAGCCAAGGTACTCCATATTGGGGCAGATCTTCCCTCCCTGCACTCAAAAATAGGGAATAGGGGAAAAAGAGGAACACTCTCCATTTTGCTGCACAATACCAAGAGCCATGCACATGTCACTTACAAAAAAAATAATACAAATAAAAACTAAAAAAGGAAAAAGAAAAAGCCAAGAGCTCATGCACATATCCTCTTCATAAAAAAATAAAAAAAGGGAAGAGCTCATGCACATATCCTACAATGTATAAGAAGGGGGGGGGGGGGG
>NC_031999.1:42976636-43060145 GCF_001879085.1 Nicotiana attenuata
GGGGGGGGGGGGGGTTGCACAAGTGGATGGGATGGAATAGCTAATGTTTGAACCTTTCATCTCATGTGCATCTGTAAAATTGCAGGCGATTGAGTGGCCATATGAATTCTGAGAGGGACCTACTCATTTCGTCCCCAACTGAGGTATCAACAGTGAAACTTTGCTTTAGCTTCTCATGTCAATGACTGTTTTAGCTATTGCAATTGATGCTAATTGTGTTTTTATTTGTGAATTGCTGTTTTTAAACTGAACAAGGTTATGGACTTATGGTCACAATTGAAACTAGAGACTAAAATAGAGTAATATATGTGTGTGTGTGAGAGAGATTGTACGAATGCACGTATAAGAATTTTGATGTATGGTATTGGAATTTGGTTTGTTTATTGACCTTGTTAGCATGTAATACTAGGAAGGAGTTGGGCCATGTGACATCTCATGGAGTCATTTTGATCCCAAAGAAAATTGGCAATGAAAGGCCATTGCCAATCCAGGACTTCCTGGGTGCAGTTAGTGGTAAGATCATAAAGTCTTGATGCAACTTTGTGGTTTCATTTGGATTGTGGAGGTTTGGTTGGGATTTAGGACTCTTCAAATCAAGGCTGCTAAGTTGTTGTGGATATGTGTATAAATCACATAGAAGTGAGGGAGAAGAAGAAAGAACAAAGCAAACACCTTAAAAGCTATACTGTGTTTTAGGATCCTCACCTAGAAAAGTTGTAGTTCGTTTTTGTAAGGAAAATCAGCATGTGATTTTATAGTGTTATAAAGTTAGGATTTAATTGAGGATAACTAGTAAAGAAGGGAAACTCATAAGGACATTCTGCCTGAGGATGTGCTACTTTTTAAAAATCATATGTGACCATATAAGTGAATATGTGAAAAGTTTAGGGGAGGGAAGAAAATGCTGGAAACATTGTAAAATCGTACGAAACAGCGTGTGATCTTTTGTGATCAGTTACTAACCCTAAGCTGTGATTCGCAGAGAGTATCTCTGGGAATAAACTCTGTGAGTGACTATTCGATGGCACATGTTTTATTTCTACTGCAAGAAATTTAGTGCAAAGGAGTCGAATTTCGATACACTCACAATTATGCATTGGATTTAGATCCCCCCTAAATGGAGTTTCTTCCATTACCTCTCTAAATAAGTGAAGTAATCTTTGATAAAACTAATGATTCAATGTTTGCACCTCTACCTTCAACTAATCAAATCATGGGACTGCAGAGTATGCATTAGTGATATGTTAGATAGCTCGTTTAGTTGTCTGATAATAGCTGAATTACCAAGCTGCATAGTCTGCTAATCAATGGGGAGTATGTTACATGCTTGTTTGCCATTTTCGAAGTAAGCTCATCTGTTAAACCATTGTCTTTCTTGTAATTTCGGTTTCCTGTGTTGAAAATGATGTGAAGATGATAGATAATATTGAAGGATTGCCTGCTTTGCAATTTTAGTTAGTAGTAACTGATTGTTTGTTCTTTTCTTTTGCTTACAGGGGCTGTGAATTTTCCAACTTAGATGAGCTTAACTTTGGATGTGACCTTAATCCCTCTTAATGTTGATAATAGGAGAAATATTTGGTGATGCTAATGAACTGCTATCGCCAAGGCAGGTAAATGTATGTCTACTTCATGATCATTATGTTGGATACTTTGATGGAGCAATAGGATAATGTCATTTTTAGTTGGCAATTCGTCCGTGTAATATTGTGTATGTGATATAGATGATGATATTCTTTGTTTCCAGATGCTAATTCAGCCTAGCTTATTAATATATGACGCCCCAATCTCAGTAATTATCTTAATCTCTCCGGAACTTTGTCTTCATAATCAGTTTCACATCTGCACTTCATTCTCCTAATTTTCAGCTCATTATTTATCACTTATATAAAAAAAATATTTTCTTGAATAAGCTCTTCAAATTAATAATGTTTCTCGTTGATATCTTAACATTTAGAGGTCGTTTGGTAGCTGGTTAGGAGAAAAGTTATCCATGTATTGGGGGCAACATAACTTATACAATGTTTGGTGGCCAATAGTTATTTTGTACAAAATTCAGCATAACTAATACCATGTTTGGTTGTCATTTTACAATTCTACATAAATAATACATGTACAAGTTATGAGTCAATCTGTGTATTATTTTATGTTATGTAGAAGATGGAATAACTAATACATGTATTAGTAATACACTGATGAACTGTTGAAATGACAAATTTACCCTATCTTTACACATAAAGGCTTTCTTCGATAGATTGATTGTATCAAACCCTTTGGAGAGCAAGCATGGAGATACTGATGCCTCATTGCTAGTCTCTTCCTCTTCTCAATTTATTAGAGACAAAATCAATAAATAGGTATTTTATGTTAAAATTTATATAATGTACATCAATTTCTAATACAACAAACCAAATATTCAAAAAAAATAACCCCTGCGTAACTAATTAGGGGTTATTGGTATGCGGACTAAATTATCTCGGTATTATAGTCCTGGGATATAATCCCTAGACTAATTTATCCCAGATGAGGTGGGATAAAACAATACCAGGTTTGATGGGATAAGGTGGGATATCCAGGATTAAGTTTGGGACAAATTTAATACTATGTTTGGTTGTTGATATAAATTTATCCCGGGATAAATTTATACCAAACCAAACATAGTATAAATTTAGTACCATTATCCCACCTTATCCCGTGTACCAAACGACCCCTTAATGTATAACTAATTCCTGCATAACTAATCCCTAATTCGCTGCATTACTTATTTCTGCATAATTAATACTTGCATAACTCCAGCCGGCAACCAAACGAGTCCTTCAGGTTTATAATAGAAGCTTTAAAGTTATGCCCACTGAGTGTGCCACTTTCTCTTGTTGTAAGAATTTTATTTTTTGAAAAAACATTACTGTTTAAAGATGGTGTGAGTAGTAGCTTCCTCTCAAGACATCATTAAGTTCATGAATATGTAATCTAATAGTATTATTAAGAGCGAAAAGATCAATTAACTTCTTTAAACTGTGAGCAAAATGTTGATTTACAATGATATCTAATAGGACTAACACTTTTTGGCTAGTGCAGAGCTACTTGTGAATGCAGAACTACGTCTACAAACTTTTGACTATTGCTGAAAGGAAAAAAAGAAGAAGCTAGGATTATTCAAATCTGTTGAACCAATGCCAAAATCCATCTTTGATATATCAGAAAATGTTAAGAGTTTTTTTTTAATCTGTTGGATTGACACATGAAATATAGTCTAAATACCTAAGGGCGAAGTGCAGCAATAGCCACTTTTAATCATAATATTTAAAATATATTTACAATTTACAGTGTATTTAAAGATTAGCCAATTCGCCCAAGCTTCAGGACTTGGTGTCCTGAATTTTTGAGCCGCTAATTTGAAATTCAGAGCTAAGAGCTCGTTTGACCATGAAAATTTTTTCACTTCTTTTTTCAAGAATTTTTCACTTTTTATCGAAATCAGTGTTTGGCCATAGAATTTCTTATTTTCACTTGAAGATGAATTTCGAAATTTTTCGAAAATTTGAAAAATACCAAAAAATTGTTTTTCAAAATTCACTTAGATCACTCACAAAATTTCAAAAATAACCCAAACTTATATTCATGTCCAAACGCAACTCTAATATTCAAATACCACTCACTTTAATGTTTTTTTCACTTTTTTCGTAATTTACAATTCTTATGTTCAAATGCACACTAAGTGTCTTGAATATTTGAACTACTAATTTAAAATCAGGACAAAAGATTCGAATTCTAGACGCAATTTTCGATCTTTAGGACACGGTGTCTTGAAGCTTGAACTTTGAGGTTTAAACCCTAGGTGTCGGGTCCTGGCTTTTAAGAAAAATTAGCTAATCTTTAAATACATTATAAATCATGGATATATTTTAAACAACATACATAAAAGTGGCTACCTAGTTTCATTTCCACAATCCCTAATGGCCTTATTAATTTGCGGATGGGTGCAATATTATGGCACCATATTATACTGAGGATAGCGAGGAGAAAAGGAAGCTCTAAAAAGTTAGTATATAAATTAAAAAATAAAATGAAAGAAAGAGAATAATCGTAAAAATACTAAAATCTACTTTTTCTAGCATGTTTTGATTTTACTAAAATCAAAACATGCTAGAAAAAGTAGATTTGCCGGTGCAGGTGGGCGATGGACCACCATGGGTTCATGGATAGATATTTCTAAAAACAATTATTTTTTGTGGGGTGAAAGCGGACTCGGGAATGTTTAACAAGCAATTGAAGGGGAAGTCACGGCTAACCACTAATAACACATGTATTTACTTTTAAGCCACTGTTTAAAATGTCTTTAGTTTTTAGCCACTGCTTTAATAAATTTTAACCGCCCGGACGAAAATACCCTTCTGCTCATGTCCTTAACTTTTGAATTTAACTTCAGAACTTTAGGACTACATGTCCTTAACTTTCGAATTTGGAACTCTAAGTTCAGGACTTCAGGACTACATGTCCTTAACTTTTGAACTTAACTTCAGGACTTCAGGACTACTTGTCCTTAACTTTTGAACTTAACTTCAGGACTACATGTCCTTAACTTTTGAACTTGTAACTGTAAGTTCAGGACCAAGTGTCCTTTACTTTTGAGCTTGTTAGTCTAAGTTCAGGACCTATTGTCCTTAACTTTTGGGCTTCTTAGCCTAAGTTCAGGACCTATTGTCCTTAACTTTTGAGCTTGTTAGTCTAAGTTCAGGACTTCAGGACCTATTGTCCTTAACTTTTGAACTTGTAACTGTAAGTTCAGGACCTATTGTCCTTAACTTTTGAGCTTGTTAGTCTAAGTTCAGGATCAAGTGTCGTTAACTTTTGAACTTGTAATTCTAAGTTCAGGACCAAGTGTCCTTAACTTTTGAACTTGGAACTCGAAGTTCAGGACCAAGTGTCCTTAACTTTTGAACTTGTAACTGTAAGTTCAGGATCCATAACGTAGCAGAAAACCAAACGTTATTTGTATCTTTTCACAAAAAAATAAAAATAATAATAATTGTAATTTACATATAAGATTGATGTCAAATTACACAACAGAAAGCTAATAACAAAAAGAAACAACTAAAAAAATAAAAGACTACAGAACCTTCATTTTCTCTTTCATGAAATATCTTCTAAAAGACATTCATGGTGATTTTTCGAGACACAAACACATGAATTAAAAGACACTTTATACAGAAGGAACTAATAAGTTATAATGCATTTAAGGATGTAAACTTAGAATAGCTTGGCTGAAGGGCGAGTTTAAGATCAAACATAGCCATGTGTTACTGAGAGAAAAGATGCACAGAAGAGATTGAGAGAGAAGCACACATAACAAGCCACTTCTGTACAGAGAGAAGCGAGGGTTTGGGAAGAAAAGAAATGGAAGAAAGGGTAAAAATATTTTTTCAAAATAATTTTAATAGAGTAGTGACTATTTTTGTTCAGCATTAGAATTGATGGATAAAAATAAACACTATCTTATTTAGTGGCTACCACACGCCATTTTTACGCAATTGAATGAAGAGGAATTAATTTGGGACTTGGACAGAAATGCCCTTGTGGCAGAAAATAATCACACCTCGCTGTTCCTTAAATGCATAATTATTGTCGCTTCCCCCAAAGCTATGAAGGCGAAGACGAATTCAAGCAAAATCCGGACATCATCCAACGACATTGACTGAGAACGACGGCCAATTTGTATGGACAGTAATTAATGCTACTTACAGTAGTTTATTTTTGATAGTAAATGAACAAATATGACCCTTTTTCTTTTGGAATATGTATCTTAGTGAATAAAGATACATCGAAATTTGTGCAAAGCAAAAAGAGAAGGAGAGTTTGGAGTTATTCACAAATATCAAGCTTCTTGAACTTTTTTTTTATATTACGTGTCAATATAATGTTTAGTTTTTTTTTTTTTTTTTTGTTTTTTGTACATGTTTACTTTCTTTCACTCCATTTTAATCTCCGTTTATATTTACCGTTTACTAAAAGAAATTATTTTATATAAGTTGTACATTCGGTATAATGTTGGACATATTTAATAAATAATATTGGACATATTATACCATTAGTTTACCAATATAACTTTGATTAAGTATATATTCGCAAAAGTATACTATTTAGCATAGTAGTGTACTTCTGATTTAGGTTTATATTTAACAAATACTTCATCGTCTCAATTTATTTGGCCGTTGTTGGCTTGACACAGACTGTAAGAAAGAGAGGAAAGCTGTAGTCTAAAATAATTCATAAATATTTTAGTGACTGTAAACATCCCATTAAGGATAAAGTATAAAGTTTAAAATTAAATTGTTTATAAATAAAGAAGTATAACATTCTTTTTGGGATAGACTAAAAAGGAAAGTAAGGTATAAATTGGGATAGAGGGAGTAATATACTATTTAGGTGAAGAAGATTGGAGATAATATACCATGAACACCATGATTATAGTCATGGTATACTTTAATTACTAATATTTTTAGATGATATTCACACCATACCAGCACTATATTGGAATATTGCGTAGTATATAATATATATATACTCTTGAATTATGGTATAATATGATCAAATGGTTTCCAATATTCTTGTTATACTACACGGTATATTATGATTACTGCTGAATCATGGTATATCGGGGTTACTTGTATGTTAAATGGTATTTCCAACATTCTTCGTATCATGTGTAGTATACCATAATTATTGTTGAATCATGATATACTTATTTGTATGTGAATTAGTATTCTCAATATTTTTGATATACTATACCTTAATGTACCATTATTATTGTATATTTATTTGAATATATTAAATGATATTCCCAATATTCTTATACTTTTATTACAGTTGAATCATGCTATATTGTGTTAGATATATTAAATGATATTCACAATATTCTTAGTATACTATATAGTATATCATTATTATAGTTGAATCATAGTATGCTGTGATTACTGGTATGTTAAATGGTACTCACAATATTCTTGATCTATTGTACAGTTACGATGATCATAACTGATTATTGTTGAATTATGGTATACCATGATTAACTGGTATGCTAAATAATGGTCACAATATTCTTTGTGTTATAAAACAATAAATGAAGAAGAAGAGTATTGCAGAGAAAAGTAGAGAGGGAGAATTCTTATTGATATTGGGATGATCTACAATGGAATAGAACCCTCTATTTATAGGGAGAGGGTGACTTAGCCACCAAGCAATGAACCCTAGAATCTCTCTAAATATAGACATTCACCATAAATAGAACTCTATTTATAACACTCCCCCTTGAATGTCTATTCAACAGATAATGTGCCTCGTTAAAACCTTAACTAAAATAAAATCCAATGGGAGAGAAAATTCTAGAGAAGGAAAAAGAGTACACATATCTAACAATACGCCTTTTGGTTGCCTCGTTAAAAACCTTGCAAGGAAAACCCAGTGGGACAAAACCTTTTAAGGAAAAAAGAGTACAACGCGTATTAACTCCCCCTGATGAGAGCATCAATTCACATCCTTAAGCATTCGCATCCCAATCTTGTGCACTAGCTTCTTGAAGGTTGACGTCGGCAAAGATTTGGTGAATAAATCCGCCATATTAACTCCAATGAATATGTTGCACCTTGAAAATCCTCGCTATCACATTATCATGCTTATAGTTATAGCAAGATACCTTTGTGCACAAATTGCACTTAGGATGTGGTCATTCATGACCAAAAAAATTCTCCAAGAATTGCATATGCTATCAGCATTTTAAATCGTTCATGGATTGCCATATAAATATAGTCAATAAGCCATATAAATAGAGTTTAGATTTACATTAAGTTTTCATGTCATGCCAGACATATAAGATACATAAAGGTGATAGCACACACCATTGACTTTATACTTTTAAGTGTTTGAACTGCAGGTCCAAAACTACTTGTCTTTCATATGAAACCAAATTCTACTTGAATTGTTTCTCCAGACTTAAGATCCTCATATATATTTAGTGCTATAATCAATGTCTTCGACAAACATTTTATATCGGTTCCAACCTCCTTATTTTTCATAAAGACATAACATAGAGATCTCTTCATTCATATATTCAGGTACCTGAATCTCTCCTGAGATTTTATGAAGTGTTATGTCATGTGATCTTCTAGATCACTTGCCTCCTTATCATGATCATTTTGATCATTTGCTCATCTTCTTTATCAAGAAGTTTATTTGGAACCGATTTGTCTATACGCTTTAAGCGTACCATAGACTTTGTCCTTCTAGGACTTAATATGAGCATTTGCAATGAGAATATAGTTACTTTCTTTGGGTCAGCAAATGCGTCTGGCATGCTTTGCAATATACTGCAAATGAATTATCTTTTTATGAACTTCAAATTCATATTATCTTATTCGAGGATCTATATGTACAAATGATAATTCATTCCACGTAACTTTTCTCAACTGTTTATCATGTATCCCCCTCATGTTAGAAAAACTAACTTGTTTCTTCAACTTTGAGAACCCATTATTGTGCGTTATGGTGTTAATCAACATATACACCGCACATCAATAATAATAAGATGGAATTATTTGGTTCCTAACCCTGAACCACTTGTGAGGGGAGAACATAATATACTTTCGTATATAACGTATATCAAACTGATATAGATAACTTTGTTCTCATAAGCAATAATTTAGCTATTAAGTGGAGGCACTCAATAAATCATTTTGCTAAACCAACTGTGATGTAAACCAACTTATCAATATAAACTATCTTGAATAGGAAAGCCAAAAATTATGCTCGAAATTAAATTATTGAGCAAGTTACCTCGCACACACCGGCCAGGTTGCGAGTTAATAATAATTGCACATGTAACCATCTCATAGATGCATCTTATGTGGTATACATGGCAGGTGAATGGACCCATATTCACTTTGATATTTCCAGCATTCATGGGATTCAATCCCAATTTTAATTGGTCTGTTAATTAATGAGAACAAGCAATGTAAGAGAATTCGTAAAGAACTTTCTAGTTCTTTAATATTTACCCATGTGAATTCTCTTTTATTTTTGCACATCATACTTAAATTGATATGGGTAAACCAATTATGCCAACTGTAAATTATCAATGTTGATAAACTTCATATTTACACCATGACGTGTGCAATAATTATCAATAAACTCCAAGTTTATTATGATATGGGTTTTTATATCAATAAACTTCTCTTTATTGTGGCATTCTTTTGTTTGTGTAGTACAAACCGGAGAATAAAGCGGGTAGCTTTTCACATACATATTACCCCGCTACAAGTTGTAGTAATAGAAGATATTAAATCTTTCCTTTATTTATAGTCTCAGTATGACCAACCGCTTTCGCGAATACTTTAGAAACTGAATAAGTTTCTTTGAGACTTACTACAACACAATACCTTATTGGTAATTAATTATGTTTCTCCAAAATAGTATAATTGGCTCTTGCAGAGTTCTCAATTAATTTTGTAGTACCACATATTCATAAACACCCATATGCTGAATATCTCTTTTAAAGAGAAAGTTATACCATTATGGTTATGGTCAAAATTATATGCAAGATCTGTTTCTTGCATTACCGTTGACTTTTAATTATCACAATGCCAAAATATTTTGGAGTACAATAGGTATGTGACCAATAACCACTCATGCCAAAATAATGATATTATTTTCTTATATCATCTCAAACCTCCTTTTAGAGGTGAGTGCGGTATATTCACTACCACTAGCACGTTCATATTCTTTGAAGAATGAATATGTATTCATAAATCAGATGTTGTCACATTCACATCATGAATGGACCATAATCATCTATATGTGCTTTACAAAATCTCATGTCAAATCGATGCCAAATATTTTTCACAGAGTGAAAGATTATTTTGAGAATCTTTATTGTTCTCAATACCACAAATGATGACGATTATAATTTCGTCTATTGCCACGTCTACATCCATTGATACCTTCACGGTAATAATTTTGTCTTCTTTCAAACTTATCACATACTGCTATCACATTCTCTTAAAGGAATGAGAATGGAGCAAATTCAATGGGACGAATTTGCAATAGTTTGCCCACAATCATATATGAATTTGATCATGGCAAGGCATAGAAATTTTACCACTTCAGGTGGGTGTAATTTCTTACAAACTCGATTAGAGTTATAATCAAACTTTGTTGTCTTTGCTTGTATATAAAATTAAATTATAGAATATCAAGAATTTAAAAGAGAAAAATAAAGTAAAATGCATACTTTAAATCCAAAATTTAATCATGAAGGAAGTTCATGGAACAATTGGCAATCATTATGCTCCATCCCAAAACTTCTACTCAATTGGTTAGAGTCTCGTGCTGATAACGTGTTATAAAACAATAAATGAAGAAGAAGAGTATTGCAGAGAAAAGTAGAGAGGGAGAATTCTTATTGATATTGGGATGATCTACAATGGAATAGAACCCTCTATTTATAGGGAGAGGGTGACTTAGCCACCAAGCAATGAACCCTAGAATCTCTCTAAATATAGACATTCACCATAAATAGAACTCTATTTATAACACTTTGTATATTGTGTAGTATAACATGATTACAATTGGATCATGGTATGCTATGGTTGTTGACATATATATAATATAAAATAAAACAAAAAGTTCCAAAATTGTCACGACCCCAAATGCCCTAGCCGTGATGGCGCCTATCACAGTACTAGGCAAGCCGACCAAATATTTATCACAACGAAATCTTTTACAAAAATTATTTTTCTAATACCGAATAAGTCTCAAATTCGTCATATGAAATAGATGAAATAAACATAACATGCTGAAAACCAGTACAAAATACCAACACAGCCCAACAATTCCGGTATCACTGGTCAAGAGCCTCTAAATACAACTCAAAAACTGACTGAATATTACATCATAAGTCTGAAATAACAGAATACTAAGATAAGAAGGAGGAAAGCAGGGCTGCGTACGCCGTGCAGCTACCTTGTGATCTCCGGAAATACTCAGAGAGTGCTGGAAGCTCTCACTCTGATGCACGAGCACCTGGATCTGCACACAAGGTGCAGGGAGTAACGTGAGTACGCCAACTCAGTAAGTAACTAAATTACAAAAAGTCTGAGTGCAGTGACGAGCATTTAAAAATCATATATCAGGAAATCTCAACAGAAACCTCAAGTCAAAGATCTGCAGTTAAATAGTCAATTCACTCGTAAAAATCTCCAGTTTAAATCAAAGTCTTTGAAATCATTTATTCAACATTTTCAATAGAGACTTAGAATAAAAGAAGAGTGAAAACAGTAAATGTCATAAACATGCCCCTCGGCAAGATATCACTCATAAGTATAGCCCCTCGGGCAAGCCTCTCAGTCACTCGTGACTCATCTCTCGTCACACAGTACCTACTCTCAGCACTCCGCTCAGTAGTTAGCTCTTAGTAATAATAATAATAATAATAATTGCTGTGGTGTGCAGCCCGCTGCAATATATATATATATATATATATATATATATAATAATCGCTGCGGCGTGCAGCCCGATCCATCATATATAGTCGACTACGCTCACTGGGGGTGTACAGACTCCGGAAGGGCTCCTACAGCCCAAATGTCATATCGCTGCGGCGCGCAACCCGATCCAATACATATCGCTGCGGCGTGTAGCCCGATCCATAATATATACCAAAATCTGACCACAAATGACCCCTCAAATCCCTAGATTAAGGTATCCAATTTCCAAGCCCTAAACCCCCAATTTGTGCTACTAATTTCCATAGTTTTTAAGCTTAATCAATCAAAAACCATCATAGAAACAAGTTTAGGGTCCAAAAACCTTACCTCAACGAAATCCCCTTGATATCCCTCTTCAAAATGCTCCCTCAAGCTCAAACCCGTATGTGAAAAATGGTGGAATAACCAAAAATTCGCGAAGGAGGGCTTATATACTTTCTGGCCCAGGTTGTTCGCACCTGCGGCCTATTTTCTGCACTTGCGGAGCTGCTTCTGCGGCCAAAACGACCGCTTCTGTGGTTTCCACTTAATACCTCAAAACCGCACCTGCGCATAAACTACCGCACCTGCGGTCTCGCAGGTGTGACCAACCTTCCGCACCTGCGCCTTCAGCTCTTCTCACCCAATTCCGCATCTGCGACTTCTCTTTTTCTTCTGCGATCCCGCACCTGTGGTCCCTAATCCGCAGGTGCGGTTATGACAGCAAAATCAGTAGCTTCAGCTGCACAATTATAACTCCCAACTTCCCGTCAACCATCCGAAATCACCCCGAGGTCCCCGGAACCTCAACCAAAATCACGAACAAGTCATATACCACTATCCAAACCTATACCAATCTTCGAAACACCTAAAACAACATCGAATCAACAAAATAACATCGGATTCAAGCCTAAGGTTCCAAAAACTTCCGAATTATGCTTTTGATCAAAAAGTCTATCAAACCTCGTCCGAATGACCTGAAATTTTTCACACACGTCACAAATGACACAACAGACCTACCCCAATTTCCGGAATTCCATTCTGACCCCTATATCAAAATCTCCGCTACCAACTGGAAAATGCCAAAATTTCAATTTCGCCAATTCAAGCCTAAATCTACCCCGGACCTCCAAAACACATTCCGATCATGCTCCTAAGTCCCAAATCACCTCCCGAAGCTATCCAAATCATAAAAACCAAATCGTTTGCTCACAAGTCAACTTCCGATTGACTTTTCCAACTAAAAGACCAACTTAAGAGACTGTCTCAAACCTTTCCAAAAACCATTCCGAATTCGGACCGACTAACCCGATACCATATAATACAGATGAACAAAGCATAAAGAAGCAAAAATGGGGGAAACAGAGTGGTAACTCATGAAACGACCGGCCTGGTCGTTACATCCTCCCCCTCTTAAACAAACGTTCGTCCTCGAACGAGTCAAGAAACATACCTGAAGCCTCAAATAGGTGAGGATATCTGCTCCGCATATCTCGCTCGGTTTCCCAGGTAGCCTCCCCGTCGGGCCGACCTCTCCACTGCACTTTCACTAAAGCTATATCCTTTGATCTCAACTTTCGAACCTGACTCTCCAAAATAGCTGCTTGCTCCACATCATAGGTCAAATCACCCTCTAACTGAATCGTGCTGAAATCTAGAACATGAGACGGAAATCCAATATACTTTCGGAGCATAGAAACAAGAAATACCAGGTGCACATTCGACAAACTGGGTGGCAAAGCAAGCTCATAGGCCACCTCCCCAATCCTCCGAAGCACCTCAAAAGGCCCAAAGAACCGAGGACTCGATTTACCCTTCTTCCCAAATCTCATAACACCCTTCATGGGTGAAACCTTCAGTAGAATCTTCTCTCCAACCATATAGGACACATCACGAACCTTCCTGTCAGCATAACTCTTTTGTCTCGACTGCGCTGCATGAAGCCTCTCCTGAATCACCTTCACCTTGTCCAAAGCATCCTGCACTAAGTCCGTACCCAAAAGCCTGTCCTCACCCAGCTCGAACCATCCAACCGGAGATCTACACCGCCTCCTATATAGAGCCTTATATGGAGCTATCTGAATACTCGACTGGTAGCTGTTGTTATAAGCAAACTCCGCGAGCGGTAGAAACTGATCCCATGAACCACTAAAGTCAATCACACAAGCACGCAATATGTCCTCCAATATCTGAATAGTGCGCTCAGACTTCCTGTCCGTCTGCGGGGGAAAAGCTGTGCTCAACTCGACCTGAGTACCCAACTCTCTCTGCACGACCCTCCAAAACTGCGAAGTAAACTGAGTGCCTCTATCTAAAATGATGGAAACTGGAACCCCATGTAGGCGAACAACCTCTCGGATATAAATCTCTGCTAACCGCTTTGAGGAATAAGTAGTACACACAGGAATGAAGTGCGCGGACTTGGTCAGCCGATCCACAATCACCCAAATAGCGTCGAACTTCTTCGAAGTCTGTGGGAGCCCAACTACAAAGTCCATGGTGATCCGCTCCCACTTCCACTCTGGAATATCCATCTGCTGAAGCAAGCCACCCGGTCTCTGATGCTCATATTTCACCCGCTGACAATTGAGACACCGAGCTACAAATCCCACAATATCTTTCTTCATCCTCCTCCACCGATAATGTTGTCTCAGACCCTAATATATCTTTGCGGCACCGGATGAATGGAGTACCGCGAGCTATGGGCCTCCTCCAGAATCAACTCCCGAAGCCCATCCACATTGGGCACACAAATCCGTCCCTGCATCCTCAACACCCCATCATCACCAATGGTCACATCTCTGGCATCGTCATGCTGAACTATGTACTTAAGGACAAGCAAGTGAGGATCATCATGCTGGCGCTCTCTGATGCGATCAAACAAAGAAGATCGAGAAATCACACTAGCTAAGACCCGACTAGGCTCCGAAATATCCAACCTCACCAACCGGTTGGCCAAGGCCTGAACATCAATTGCGAGAGGTCTCTCCCCAATAGGAATAAATGCAAGACTGCCCATACTCACCGCCGTCCTACTCAAAGCATCGGCCACTACATTGGCCTTCCCCGGATGGTACAAGATAGTAATATCATAGTCCTTTAGCAGCTCCAACCATCTCCGCTACCTCAAATTGAGATCCTTCTGCTTGAACAAGTGCTGGAGGCTACGATGATCAGTAAACACCTCACAAGACACACCATAAAAGTAATGCCTCCAAATTTTCAATGCGTGAACAATGGCAGCCAACTCTAAATCATGAACAGGGTAGTTCTTCTCTTGGGGCTTCAACTGACGAGAAGCATAAGCAATAACTCTACCTTCCTGCATCAACACACACCCAATACCCACTCTCGAAGCATCACAATACACTGTGTATGAACCTGAAGCTGATGGCAACACTAACACTGGAGCTGTGGTCAAGGTAGTCTTGAGCTTCTGAAAGCTCACCTCACACTCATCCGACCACTGGAATGGAGTACCCTTCTGAGTCAACTTGGTCAAGGGTGATGCAATAGATGAAAATCCCTGAACGAACCGACGGTAATAACCCGCCAAACCAAGAAAACTGCGAATTCTGTGGCTGAGGACGGCCTGGGCCAACTCAGAACCGCCTCTATCATCTTCAGATCAACCTGAATACCCTCACTGGACACCACGTGCCCCAAGAAAGCCACTGAACTGAGCCAGAACTCACACTTGGAGAACTTTGCATAAAGCTTCTTCTCCCTCAACCGCTGCAATACCACTCTCAAATGCTCTGCGTGCTCCTCCTGACTACGCGAATACACCAGAATATCATCAATGAAAACTATGACAAACGAGTCGAGATACGGCCGGAACACGCTATTCATCAAATGCATGAACGCTGCTGGGGCATTGGTCAACCCAAAAGACATCACAAGGAACTCATAGTGACCATATCGGGTCCTGAAAGCTATCTTAAGAATATCCGAGTCCCTGATCTTCAGCTGGTGATATCCTGAACGGAGATCAATCTTGGAGAACACCCTCGCTCCCTGAAGCTGGTCGAAAAAATCATCAATGCGAGACAGGGGATACTTGTTCTTAATTGTAACCTTGTTCAACTGCGTGTAATCAATGCACATCCTCATAGTGCCATCCTTCTTTTTCACGAATAGAACAGGTGCACCCCACGGCGAAACACTAGGCCGAATGAACCCCTTATCGAGGAGTTCCTGAAGCTTCTCCTTCAACTCCACTGGTGCCATGCGATACGGTGGAATAAAAATGGGCTGAGTGCCCGGCACCAGGTCAATACCAAAATCAATATCCCTGTCCGGTGGCATGCCCGACAGGTCTGCAAGAAACACATCGGGAAAATCCCTCACAACTGGAACAGAATTAATGCTGGGAGTCTCTGCACTGACATCCTCACAAACGCTAGGTATGAAAGACAACCTTTCCCAACCATCCACTGGGCCTTCAGAAATGATATCACCCTACTGGGAACAAAATCAGTCAGACCTCGCCACTCAATCCGTGTCACACCCGGTATAGCCAACGTCACTGTCTTAGAGTGACAATCCAGAATAGTACGACACGGGGATAACCAATCCATGCCCAAAATCACATCGAAATCCACCATACAGAGTAATAAAAGATCCAATCGGGTCTCCAGACCCCCAATGGTCACCACACATGACCGGTACACACGGTCCACAACAATAGTATTGTCCACAGGAGTAGATACGCGAACTGATGAAACAAGAGACTCACGGGGCGTATCCAAATAACGGGCAAAATAGGATGACACATATGAAAAGGTAGAACTAGGATCAAATAATACAGAGGCATCTCTGTGACAGACTGGGACAATACCTGTAATCACAGCATCCGAAGCAATAACATCTGGTCTGGCTGGGAGTGCATAGAAACGGGCCTGACCACCACCTGATCGACCTCCCCCTCTGGGGCGATCTCTAGCTGACTGGCCCCCACCCCTAGCTGCCTGAGCGGGTGGTGAAGTAACTAGAGCTGAAGTCGAGGGCTGACTCCTCTACTGGGATAGACCCTCAAGAAGACGAGGACACTGCCTCCTTATATGTCCGAACTCTCCACAAGCATAACAACTCCCTGGCGCGGGAAACGGGGACTGAAGGGAATCCTTGGGACCAGAATGACCAGTAGAAGGACCTGGCATGGAAGAGCCCTGAACTGATGCAGCACGGGCCGAACTCTGAACTGGTAGGGCGCTGAGTGATGAATGGCCCTGATGAGAACCGTGAGAACCATGACCCGAAGATGCCCCCCGATGAACTGAGCGAGCTGACTGAGCATGTCTGAATGGACGGCCTCTGTCGTGCTGAAACTGACCTCTCGAAGGAGCTCCACCAAAACTACCGGATCCTCGAGGCCTCTTGGCCACGCTCTCATCTCACTCCTGGCGATGAACTGACTTAATCTCGCAAGTGATATCAACAACCTCCTCAATAGTAGCACCTTACACCCTCTCCCTGGTCATGAGAATCCGAAGCTGATATGTGAGGCCATCAATGAACCTCCTGATCCTCTCTCTATCAGTAGGAACCCACCAAACAACATGACGAGCTAACTCCGAGAACCTCATCTCATACTGCGTCACCGTCATATCTCCCCGATGCAACTACTCGAACTTCCTACGCAGCTCCTCTCTACGAGACTATGGCACATACTTCTCCTAAAAGAGAACGGAAAACTGCTGCCACGTAAGGGGCGCTGCATCAACAGGCCTATGCCTCTCATAAGCCTCCCACCAAGTGAAGGTAGCTCCAGAAAACTGAAAAGTAGTAAATGCGACCCCATTGGTCTCTAGAATACCCGCGGTGCGAAGAATCCTCTAACACTTGTCCAAGAAACCCTGGGCATCCCCTCCCTCTGTACCACTGGAAGTCGGAGGCTGAAGTCTACCAAACCTCTCCAATCGATGCTGTTCGTCGTCCGGCATAACTGGTACCACATACTCCTGAGCTGGTGCAACCGGCTGCGCTGGAGGTGCCCTCGGTGTCTGAAGTCCCTGCACAACCTGCTCAGGTGTGCGAGCAGTGGGGGTCTGAGTGCCTCCCCTGGCCTGAGAAGTAGCTGCGGCCATAGTAACTGAGACTGCTTGAGCCAGGCCGGTGCATACTGATAGAATCTGAGCTAGGGCCTCCTGAAGGCCTGGAATCACAATAGGCACAGGCGGTGCCTGAGCTGGTGTTGCAGGAGCGTCCACAACTGGGACCTGATCTTGAACTGGGGCAGGTGGTGGATCTACAGGTGCTGCCCTAGCTGCTGTGCAGGCTACACCCCTGCCCCTACTACGACCTCGACTGCCTCCTCGGCCTCTAGTGGCCCCAAATGGTGGTACTGGTGGTCATCCGCCCTGACCGGTAGCACGGGTCCTCACCATCTGTGAGAGAATGGAATAATAGAAGTTTAGTACTAGAATAACAGATTCGCACGACAGGAATTTCAAGAATGTGAAGTTTTTCCTAAAGGTTCTGCAGCCTCCCGAGGATAAGTACAGACGTTTCCGTAGTGATCCGCGAGACTCTACTAAACCGGATCATGACGCGTGAGACCTATGTAACCTAGGTTGTGATACCAACTTCTCACGACCCCAAATACCCCCGTCGTGATGGCGCCTATCACAGTACTAGGAAAGCCAACCAAACATTTATCACAATGAAATCTTTTACAAAAATCATTTTTCTAATATTGAATAAGTCTCAAATTGGTCATATGAAATAAACATAACATGCTGAAAACCAGTACAAAATACCAACACAGCCCAACAATTCCGGTATCACTGGTCAAGAGCCTCTAAATACAACTCAAAAACTGACTGAATATTACATCATAAGTCTGAAATAACAGAATACTAAGATAAGAAGGAGGAAAGCAGGGCTGCGTACGCCGTGCAGCTACCTTGTGATCTCCGGAAATACTCAGAGAGTGCTGGAAGCTCTCACTCTGATGCACGAGCACCTGGATCTGCACACAAGGTGCAGGGAGTAACGTGAGTACGCCAACTCAGTAAGTAACTAAAGTACATAAAGTCTGAGTGATGTGATGAGCATTTAAAAATTATATATGAGGAAATCTCAGCAGAAACCTCAAGTCAAAGATCTGCAGTTAAATAGTCAATTCACTCGTAAAAATCTCCAGTTTAAATCAAAGTCTTTGAAATCATTTATTCAACATTTTCAATAGAGGCTTAGTATAAAAGAAGAGTGAAAACAGTAAATGTCATAAACAGGCCCCTCGGCAAGATATCACTCATAAGTATAGCCCCTCGAGCAAGCCTCTCAGTCACTCGTGACTCAGCTCTCGTCACACAGTACCCACTCTCAGCACTGGATCAGTAATTAGCTCTTAGTAATAATAATAATCGCTACGGTGTGCAGCCCGCTCCAATATATATATAATAATCGCTGCGGCGTGCAGCCCGATCCACCATATATAGTTGACTACGCTCACTGGGGGTGTACAGACTCCGGAGGGGCTCCTACAGCCCAAGAGTCATATTGCTGCGGCACGCAGCCCGATAAAATATGTTGTTGCGACGTGCAGCCCGATCCATATAATTATCGCTGCGGCGTGCAACCCGATCCATAATATATATATATATATATATATATATATATACATACATACATATCGCTGCGACGTGCATCCCGATCCATATTGTATATATAATCCTCACCATTAGGTCCTCAACCTCTCTCAGTCATTAACCTCACGGCCACTCGGCATATCGGTGAAAAATCAGGGAACTCAGCCCAAACAGTTTGCATATATTAAGAAGTATCGTAATGAAACCGGTTTTAAACAATAAACAGGTAAAACATGACTGAGGATATGCTTTCAAATCAAATAGAGTGAGGAAAGTAGTAAAAATACCCCTAAGGGTCTAAACAGGTCGGAACAAGGACCCAAACACGGCGTACAACCCAAGATATAGTATAAATCTTAAAAATACAGAATATCATAAGATTTCAAATCAAACACGCGGCTCAATAGCCGCTACGGGACGGACCAAGTCATAATCCCTACCGGTGCACGCCCACACGCTCGTCACCTAGCATGTGCGTCTCCTCTTTTATCAAACAATACGAAATACCGGGGTTTCATACCCTCAGGTCCAGATGTACAATCGTTACTTACCTCAAACCAGATGAAATACTACTCCGCGATGCCCTTGCCTCTCGACTCGGACTCAACTCGCGTCGAATCTACCCAAAATCAGAATCATAACATTAGAAAATGCTAAGGGAACGAAGCCCATGCGAAAATAATCAAATTACAACATAAATCCCGAAATTGACAAAACCCGAACCCGGGCCCACATCTCGAAATTCGATAAAAATTACATCAATAAAATCCTTATCCTCCCACGAGTCCATACATACCAAAAATACCAAAATCCGACCACAAATGACCCCTCAAATCCTTAGATTATGGTCTCCAATTTCCAAGCCCTAAACCCCAAATTTTTGCTACTAATTTCCATAGATTTCAAGCTTAATCAGTCAAAAACCATCATAGAAACAAGTTTAGGGTCCAAAAACCTTACCTCCACGAAATCCCCTTGATATCCCTCTTCGAAATGCTCCCTCAAGCTCAAACCCGTATGTGAAAAATGGTGGAATAACCAAAAATTCGCGAAGGAGGGCTTATATACTTTCTGGCCCAGGTTGTTCGCACCTGCGGCCCATTTTCCACACTTGCGGAGCCGCTTCTGTGGCCAAAACGACCGCTTCTGCGATTTCCACTTAAAACCTCAAAACCGCACTTACGCATGAACTACCGCACCTGCGCCTTCAGCTCTTCTCACCCAATTCCGCATCTGCGGCTTCAATTTCACTTCTGCGATCCCGCACCTGCGGTCCCAAATCCACAGGTGCGGTTATGACAGCAAAATCAGCAGTTTCAGCTGCACAATTATAACTCCTAACTTCCCGTCAACCATCCGAAATCACCCTGAGGCCCCCGGGACCTCAACCAAAAGCACGAACAAGTCATATACCACTATCCAAACTTATACCAATCTTCGAAACACCTATAACAACATCGAATCAACAAAATAACATCGGATTCAAGCCTAAGGTTCCAAAAACTTCCGAATTCCGCTTTTGATCAAAAAGTCTATCAAACCTCGTCCGAATGACCTGAAATTTTGCACACACATCACAAATGACATAACAGACCTACTCCAATTTCCGAAATTCCATTCCGACCCCTATATCAAAATCTCCGCTACCAACCGAAAAACGCCAAAATTCCAATTTCGCCAATTCAAGCCTAAATCTACCCCGGACCTCCAAAACACATTCCGATCATGCTCCTAAGTCCCAAATCACCTCCCGAAGCTATCCGAATCATAAAAACCAAATTCCGAGATCGTTTGCTCACAAGTCAACTTCCGGTTGACTTTTCCAACTAAAAGACCAACTTAAGAGACTAAGTGTCTCAAACCTTTCCAAAAACCATTTCGAATTCAGACCAACTAACCCGATACCATATAATACAGATGAAAAAAGCGTAAAGAAGCAGAAATGGGGGAAATGGAGCGGTAACTCATGAAACGACCGGCCGGGTCGTTACAAAAATATAGTAAAAAAATAAGTGGCAAGGTAACTCTCAGTAATCATGAGCGATAAGTGAATTGTGTAGAAAGTGATCAAATACAAATTTTAGGATTCATCAAGTTTCGGCATCGTTTGTGGAATTCGAAAGTTTATAAGTTCTTTAGGCTTGAATTCGAGTGTATTTGGTGTTTTGATATTGTTTCGAATGATTTGAAGGTTCGATTAAGTTCGTATGACATTATTGGTCGTTTTGGTATGTTTGGTTGTGGTCCCGAGGGCCTCGGAGTGATTTCGGGTAGTTATCAGATTGTTTTGAGTTGAAGAAGTGCAGCTGAAGCTGCTGGTTCTGGTGTTTTCGCACCTGCGGTGGGGAGCCCGCAGGTGCGGCCCCGGAGAAGCGAAGAGGAGGTCGTAGATGCGGGAAAAGCTGTGGTGGATTGGAAGCGCTGGTGCGAGGTTAGGAGCGCATGTGCGAAACCGCAGATGCGGAAGGGGAGCGCAGATGCGAAAAATGGCCTGAGAAAGGAGGATCGCAGAAGCGGTCAGGACCCGCAGGTGCGCACCTGTAGGTGCGAATATTTGACCGCAGATGCGTAACCTGGGAGATTAAGTGGAATCCGCACCTGCGATGGTATTTTCGCAGGTGCGGCGTCGTAGAAGCGACAAATGGACCGCAGGTGCGGTATTGCTGGGCAGAAAAGCACCAGCTCGAGGTTTTATCTTTCATTTTAAATTTTGGATTTGAGGAGCTTGGGAGAGAGACAATTTTTCGAGGAATTTCAAGGAAAACGTTGGGGTAAGTAATTCTAACCCGTATTGGTCTAAATTTCATGAATCCATGGCTTTATTGATCACCTAATTAGGAATTTGAGTTGGAAATTTGGGGATTTAGGGCTTGAGAATTGGAGAGTGGATTTTGGGATTTGGAGGGGCAAATGATGCCGGATTTTGATGAATTTAGTATGGTTAGACTCGTGAATGAATCGGCTTTCGGGTTTTGTGACTTTTGTCGGATTTCGAGATGTGGGCCATGGGTCGAGTTTGAGCCGATTTCGGATTTTGGCTATAATTTTGTATTTTTCTTTTGGAATTGATTTCTTTAGCCTATATTGATCATATTGTATTGCTTGTGGCTAGATTCGGGATGTTTGGAGGCCGATTTGAGAGGCAAAGACATTGCGGAGTAGGATTTTTGCTTGGTTTGAGGTAAGTAACGCTTCCAAAATTGATTCTGAGGGTTCGAAACCCTGAACTATGTGTTATGTGATTAGTATTGAGGTAACGCACATGCCAAGTGACGGGCGTGCGGGCGTGAACCGTGAGAATTGTGACCTTGGTGATTCCATGGCACTGTTTAGTGACTCTATCCTGTTGATATCCATGCTTTCATCATGTGATGAAGTAATTGAGCTGTAAATCATGTTGGATATCATGTTTAGACTTTATACTGGTATTGTTGGGACCCTTAGTAGTCGGTTCTTGCTGTCATCTCCGTACTAAGTCATGTTCATGCATTTTTATATCATATCTTAGTCTCAGTTAGTTATTAATTCATCATATCATTGTTCCGGGTTTGTTTTCATGACATTGTGGGCCCGTGGGTGAGACTGGAGAGATTGATGACTGAGTGAGGCTGAGAGCCTGGTTGTGAATGACAGTTATGAATTGGGCTGCACGCCACAACGGTTATATTGATGATTATGATAGCGCTTGGGCTGTCGTAGCTCCTTAGGAGTCTGTAACACAACCCCAGTGAGCGCAGATGATATTATTGAGGGATGGATTTCCCTGGACATGGATTTGTCCGAAGTTACTTCATACCTGGAGATGGATTTCTCCAAAGAGTTGGATTGCCCTTTTTCCTCAGTACTGAGTGACTTAAAGTCAGTGTTGTATATGTTCCGGGATAGATTTCCCTAGGCCGGATGGCCATATACAGTACCCAGTGGTTGAGCACTCGAGAGTGGGATCACATGGTGCATTTAACACAATATGTGCATTGGCATGTAAGATGGATGAGTTGTATACCTTACTTTGTTCAAATCTGTATTTACTTTATTGCCTTGAGCTGTCTATTTAACTTGAAAGCATGCCTACGTTTCTGCACATTTATTTCTGTTATACCTGTTGAGGTTGAGTTCGTCACTACCTTTCAGTCTAAAGTTTGGACTTGTTATTTACTGAGTTGGTGTATGCACGTTACTCCCTGCACCTCGTGTGCAGATCCAGGCGACTCTGTCCACGGCGTCGGTTGCTGATCGAGGAACCTAGAGTTTGGAGACTATCGAGGTAGCTGCACTGCGTTCACGGGCCTTGACTTTCCTTCTTTATCTTTTGTCGTATTTTCAGTTTATTTCTCTACACACTATAGTGGACTGTATTCTGATCTAGATGCTCATGTACTCAGTGACACCCCGATTTTGGGCTGGATTGCATCGTGTATTGGGATTTCTTACGTTCGAAACAGTTTTCTTTAAATGTTAAATGCTTCTGTAATGTTTTCAAACTTATTGTTGTTGTGTTGGGTTTGTTGAGTTGAGGCTGGCCTAGTTCCACGATAGGCGTCATCACCACGGTTAATTTTGGGTCATGACATGTAAAGTATCACTGAGTAAACCTCTTTCAAAAATAATTAAAGAAATCACAAAACCAAGTCCACATTCCAAATATCAAGTAAAGAGCAATGAAGTCAACAAAATTGCACGGCATCACCCTTCGTGCTTTTTTCCTCATCCACAGATTATAATATAAAAACAATTGCCATTACCCTTCGTGCCTTTTACTTTCAACCTCACAATATAATATAAAAGCAAGCAGGGAAACACCCTTTGTGCATATCCTCACGTTCACTCACGCAATAATATCAATATATAAATAAGGTACAAAAACACCCTTCGTGCACAATCACTCTTCCTCACAAGCACATCAACAACCTTCGTGCATTTCACTCTTCCTCACCAAGCAATCAAATAAAACACATTACCAAGCAAGGTGGGTAGCGAATTCAACATCAACAATAGAATTTGTACACAACTCGTCATATGAAAACCTTCCAACAAATTAGCACCAACAACAAATAAACAATTCAACGATCTCAACACCCATATCTCAATAACCTCAATCATAGCAATAACATGAATAAAATAAATTAAAGAAATAAGTGATAAGTAAGGATTTTAACCTATTATTTGCTATATTTCACTTGTGTAGGCCAAAAATGCTTGAAGGTATTCCCGGAAACTAATGAAATATGCTTGCTTGCAGGAATTGTTCAAAATAAGCCAAAGGAACCTTAATCAACTCACAAAGGAGTCAACATTCGAACAAAAACCCAGGCTGGGAAAAGGGTTGTGAAGCGCGGACCGCACAAATATTGTACGGTCGCGAAAGCCATGATGCGGCCGCGAGCATAATTACGCGGTCCGCATAAGGGAGATTCAGAGAGTGTGATATTTGGGCTAAAAGATGAGTACGGACCGCACCAGAAATGTGCGGCCGCAAAAATCCTTGTGCGGCCGCGATTGAAATTACGCGGACCGCGATGGCTGAGGTTAAGAGAGCTTACCATTTGAGCAAAAGAGAGAAGTGCGGTCCGCGTCAGAATTGTGCGGCCGCAGAAGTCTCTTGTGCGACCGCGATCAAAATTATGTGGTGCCTGAAAGCTCAGCTCAACCCAGATCCAAAATTGAAGAACGCGGATAGAATTGTGCGGCCGCGAAAGCAAGAGTGCTTCCGCACTCAGAATTATGCGGTCCCACAACCTCCGCAGGGGTATTTTTGTCAGATATTTTCAGCTTAGTATTTTTTGTCATTTTTAGGTCATGTTAGGTATTAGAGGAGCACCTGAGACGGCTGAGTTTTCTGTTTTGGGAAATTTTGAACTAAATTCATCTTTTAACATTAGATTTTCATCCTTTAATCTAGTATTATGAATTTTATCTTCATTTCATCTTTAATTTTTGTTATTTCCATGAGTAGCTAAACCCATAGTTAGGGTTGTGACCCAACCCTATGAAAGTACAGGGGGGGGGGGGTGAATTGTATATTTTTAAACTTTATCAATCTATTAGTTGACTAGTTAATTAATTAGTCGACTAGATCTGGTAATTCAGCAGATATAATAAAAGGATGAAATTGCAGGAATTAAAGACACCGAAATTTTATATTGGTTCTGATTCAATGTGAATCCTAATCCAGTCCCCTTGGGTTGCAAGGGAGTTCTCTTCAGTAAATATTTCTTCGAGTACAGTGGATATGACTTGATATTACAGATCCTCTAACACTCGTTTTTCTTTTAGATACAAAGCCTCACTAGTGTTACACTCTCCTTTCTTTCTCTAGCTTGTGACACAGCAGATCTAAGAGAACTACAATGTTTGTTTCCAGTAGAATAAAGAGAGGGTTTTTGGTGTGATCAAAGTATGTGTGACTAGGGTGTAAGACTGGGTATAAATACTTTGATGTGGATCGATGCTTGACAATCCAAGAGATTTGATCCTTGGAAGGAAATTGATTCTTTCCAAGAATAAGATAGCTACCCGTTGCTTCTCCTTGATTTCCTTTCTTCAGCAAAGAGGGAACAAGACAAACTATAAGCAGAATAGATAGCATGGAAGCAGATAAGGTTTAGAAATCATCCAACGGCTGAAAAAAATAGCCCACAAAACAGCAAAAAAAAACAACAAAAAATTATCCAAAGGCTGAAAACCTAGCACAAAGTCAGCAGAGCAAAAGAAATTGTTTTAAAACATCCATATCAACGGCACAGAAAATATATGAGAGTGTTGTAGATAGCCTCCTTCAACTGTTCAAAGCTTGCATTGGCTGATATGCTTACTCCATCCAACCTGTCATGAATCTCCTTGAAGGCCTTGACAGCATTCTCCCTAACCTTGAGAACAACAACTCTAATTTTGGACACATCAGACCCTGTTTCCTTGGAAAGAGCATGAATATCACCAACAGTAGATTGAGTGGTTATGAGAAGATCTTTGAGTTCAGAGAGTTGGGAGTTGATAGCACGAAGCTTTTCACCAAGATCAGTGTTGTCAAGACTAGGAGGAGGAACAGAGGGTGAAGGTTTAGGCTCTACAGGGATATGCTTAGCTTCACTATCATGCTTCTTAACCCAGGTGCCTTCGACACTCACATATCCCATACTAGCAAAGGATCTAGAGTTATAGGACTTGGAGACAGTGATGAAGGGATAGCTGGACAGGGAAATTTGGTGAGCTTCCAGAATGTGAGAGATTGCCATGCCATAGGGAAGACTGGTGGAATCTTCAGCACTTTCGATCATGAAATTGATGACCCACGAGGTAAGCTTGATTTTGAGTTTGGTGACGAGGCAATAGACGAAGAATGTGTCTCTCTGGGAGAAGGTTGAAAAGGAACCAATGCGGGGAAGCAAAGTAGTTGCCACTATGTGGGCCAGAACCCTGGTTTCGAAGCTAACATCACTTGGACCTAATTGGTTTGGAAGGGGATTCGAGGGACTCTCAACGATACATTGCTTGGCTTGGTCAAAGGAAATTTCAAAGTTATCAGGCCAAGTATTTTTAAATAGGGTAGGAAAACTAGAACAATGACGCTGAAAAAGTGACTCAAACAGAGCACAGTCAAGAACAATGCGCTTTCCTAACACTAAGGACTCTAACCTATCAGGTTTGCTAGAACGAAGATTTGCATAAAATATTCTAACCAGGGGTTTATATACCTTAGGCGGAGGAATAGAGAGGAACTTATCCCAACCTTGATAAACGAAAAGGTCTTTGATTTTGCAATTGAGGGCTTCCATGTCGTCAAGATCAACAATCCTTCCATGGGCAATGGGTTTTTCTTTCAGGATAAGAAAGAGATCTTTATTTGGGGAATACCAGAAATTGAGGCCAGATTCAAGAGAAGCAGAGAAATCAACCTATGATTTCTTTGGGGTGGTCGAGATAGGGGGGTCTTCCATGGGTCGCTTACCCAATGCTTTTTCTCCAAGGAGTGGAGAATGTTCAGAGAAGTCACCCTGAGAAGAGGCGAAACCCTCTGAGTGATCTGACCCTAGGTCTACCTATTCAGGAGGCATAGATGGGGGTTTTGCTTTGGAGCGGGTGCTTTTTCTGGTGGAGGCAGATGGATTTCTGGGGTGCTTAGCCATTGGAAGAGAAAAGCTTGAACGGAGCTTTTGGAGAGAAGATGAAGATGAATGTGATTGAAAAGGGTTTTCTACTTTAACAAGGGATATTTGGCGGTTGAGTACAGAAAGGAAAAGTTGTCAGTTGAAGGGACGTGATGATTGGCTTTCCATCTTTGAACGACAAACTGATGTGAAAGAAAAGAAAAGAGAGGGAAAAGAGACGGAGGGCAATTAATGCGTGAGTGAAGGACAATCATTACCCTATAAAATTATAAAAGTACATATAGGTCCTAGAACTTATTAGGAAAACAAGTAATGCCAAGTAAATCTCGTAATTCACAAAATCTCTCCTCTAATAGAGGTTTAGTAAAAATTTCAGCTAGCTGATCAGTGATTCCAATATAAGATATCTCTATATCACCCTTAAGAACATGATCTCTAATGAAGTGATGCTTGATATCTATATGCTTTGCTCTCGAGTGATGCACAGGATTTTTTGAAAGACAAATAGCACTAGAATTATCACAGAAAATTTGTATAGGCTTAAAGAAAAGTTCATAATCACCCAATTGATGAGACATCCATAAAAGTTGTGCGCAATATTGTCCTATAGCAATGTATTCAGCTTCAGTAGTGGATAGTGCAATTGAAGCTTGTTTTTTACTGTTCCAAGATATTAGTGCCTTTCCCAGTAATTGACATGTACCACTTGTGCTTTTCCTGTCGTCCTTATCACCTGCAAGGTCAGCATTTGAAAAACCTTCTAATTTAAAAGAGTTAGAGCGAGGATACCATAGACCATGGAACACAGTCCCAATAAGGTAACGAATAATTCTTTTTACTGCGGTCGTGTGATTCTTTTGGAGCTGACTGAAACCTGGCACATTTACATACGCTAAACATAATATCCGGTCGATTTGCTGTCAAATATAGTAATGATCCAATCATTCCACGATATTTAGTTTCATCAACAGGAATTCCCTGCTCATCCTTATCTAGGTTTGTGGAGGGACTCATTGGTGTGCCAATTGATTTTGCATTGCTCAGCCCAAATTTTTGAATCAGTTCCTCTGTGTATTCGGTCTGACATATAAAAGTTCCTCCTTCAGTTTGTTGAATTTGTAGTCCAAGAAAGAACGTTATCTCACCTATCATACTTATTTCGAATTCGCTTTGCATGAGATTTGAAAATTCCTTGCACATAAGAGGGTTAGCACTACCAAATATAATATCATCAACATAGATTTGAATGATGAGATTACCTTCTGATGATCTTTTAATAAATAGGGTAGTGTCAATTTTACCTCTTATGAAGCCATGATCAACAAGAAAGGAACTCAGTTTGTCATACCAAGCACGTGGGGCTTGCTTTAGTCCATACAGCGCCTTAGTGAGTTTGTATACCTGATATGGAAATTCTGAATCTATAAACCCAAGAGGTTGTTTTACATAAACTTCTTCCTCGATGAATCCATTCAAGAAGGCACTTTTAACATCCATTTGGAATAGTCTAAATCCTTTGAATGATGCATAGTCCAGAAGGATTCTTATGGATTCCAAACGAGCTACTGGGGCAAAGGTTTTATTATAGTCGACTCCTTCCTGTTGTGAGTATCCCTGAGCAGCCAGTCTGGCTTTATTTCTTATGACTTTTCCATCCTCATTCAATTTATTTCTGAAGACCCACTTTGTTCCGATTACAGAGACATTTCCAGATTTAGGTATCAGACTCCACACTTGATTCTTACGAAATTGATCTAATTCTTCTTGCATCGCTTGAACCCAGCTTGAATCTTTTAGTGCTTCCTCTATCTTCTTTGGCTCAATCTGAGAGATCAATGTGATATTTGCTTTCTTTTTGAGAGCTCCCCTTGTTTTCATTCCTTCATGTGGATCCCCAATAATGAACTTTTGAGGATATTCAGGCTCGCTTCTCCATTCTTGGACGGACTACATTAGTAGTCGACTTGATTGGTTGTTCTTGTATATTACTGTTGTCTTCAACAGTTGACTCTGTTGCAGCAGATAAGTCAGTCGACTCTTGAGGATTGCTTATCTCCTGAAGTTCTTGAGTTTGATCTTCATTACCTGCAGTAACTCCTTTCTCGACCAAAGGATTAGCTTCATCGAATATAACATGTACTGATTCTTTCACACATAGCGTGCATTTGTTATATACTCTAAAAGATCTACTATTTAAAGAGTAGCCTAAGAAAATACCTTCGTCACTTCTTGGATCAAATTTTCCAAGATTATCTTTACCGTTATTGTGAACAAAACATTTGCTTCCGAAAGGATGAAAGTAGCTGATATTGGGACGTTTATCTTTCCACAGTTCATAAGGAGTCTTCTTCAGAATGGGCCTTATGAGACATCGATTTAGGATGTGACATGCTGTGCTTACGCCTTCTGCCCAGAATTGATTTGGAAGAGAGTGTTCTAGCAACATGGTTCCTGCCATATCTTAGAGGGTTCTGTTTTTTCGTTCCACAACTCCATTTTGTTGTGGTGATCATTGTAAAGAGAAATTATGTGTGTATCCTTGATCATTGCAGAATTCTTCAAATGCTCTGCATTCATATTCTCCACCATGATCGCTCTGAATTGTTGAAATAAGATATCCTTTCTCTCTTTCAACCTTCTTATAGAAAACTTCAAAATTTCTCAATGCTTCATCCTTATGAGATAAGAAAATTACCCAAGTGAAGCGTGAAAAATCATCTATAATAACAAAAGCATATCTTTTTCCTTCTATACTAGCAGTTCGAGTAGGTCCAAATAAATCCATGTGAAGTAGTTGCAAAGGTTTTGAGGTGGATACAATATCTTTGGTTTTGAAGGAGTTTCTGGTTTGCTTACCCATTTGACATGCATCACAGATATGAGTTCTAGAGAAGTTTAGTTTAGGAAGACCAATGACTAACTCATATTTAGACAATTTTTCTATCAAATGCATGCTGGCATGTCCTAGTTTCCTATGCCACAACCATGGATCATCAGACATAGAGGATAAGCAGATGTGACCACTTAATTTTTCAAAACTATCAAGAATATAAACGTTTCCATACCTTTTTTCGGGAAGAACTATTTTACCTGATTCGTCTTCAATAGCGCATCCTATTTTCTTAAAATTTTTTACCTCATATCCTGAGTCGCAAAGTTGACTTATGCTCAAGAGATTATAGTTGAGGCCATCAACCAGATAAACTTTAGTGATGTCACAGTTGTTGTAAAAAGGGATTGTTCCAGTGCCGACTATTTTGCCTTTTGAGTCATCCCCGAATTTAACACTTCCTCCATCAATTTGTGTGACTTCTTTGAACAGTTTTTTGTTACCTGTCATGTGACTGGAACATGCACTTTCTAGATACCATTTTCCTTTGCGGCTTATTCTGTGGTGTTCTTGCAAAACAAGGTGGTTACTTTCTTTTAGGTACCCAAGCTTGCCTGGGTCCTGGAGGGTTACTATTACTAGATTCAGATCTGGTTTTTAGTTTCCAAACCCATCCTGACATGTTTTCTTTACGAAAGCGACAAAATGAGTACTTATGACCACTCTTATTACAGTAATGACATGTAACTTCTAACCTACTTTTAGGTCTTTCATTAGTGGTATTACTAGTCGACTTGGTTCTGGCTGGTCCTTTTCCAATTGACTTGTAAGTCATCTGGTTTGACCTGACGGAACTGTGACTGGTGGACTTGCATGCCATTGAGTTGCATTTGGAATTCCTCAAACTCTTCTTGAAGTACTTACTTTTCAATTTCGCATACTTCATGATTGAGTTTCCAGTCTTTGACTTCTTTAGTAAGTCTTTTAAGTTCATTCAAAGTTAAATCAAGAATATCCTGCAATTCATTGCACCTTTCACAGTTATAAGATCTTACCTCACTGGTTTCACCCCATGCCATAAAACAGTTTTCCTTTTCTTCGTCTGAATTGTCCTCATCTGTCCAGCATCCTGAGGATTTGTTTATTTCATTTTCCAGAATTGTCATGAAGCAGAGATTTTCTATTTCTTCATGATCTGAGGTGTCTTCATTACTCCAGCTTCCGAAGGATTTGTTCTTGTTAAAACCTCTGGAGATCTTTCTCTTTAGTTCTGGGCACTCTCCTTGAATGTGCCCAAATCTACCACATTCGTAGCATTTTCCATCGTTCTTCTCCTGTTCATTGTATTGCCTGGATCGTCTTGGTGGAACTCTTCCTTTCTTTGTGTTCCAGAATCTTATCATTAGTCCATCCATGTTTCTTATAAAGTTTCAGGATCATCGTCAATTTCGTTTTCAGCTGTTTCAGTTGAGGCCTTAAATGCGACTATTTTCTTTTCTCTTCTTGATTGGTCTTCTTCAGATGCATCCTTTCAAAAGCTATGAGTTCTCCTCTTAGTTCATCATAGGATAGTTTGTTCAGATCTTGAGATTCCAGTGTGACTACTTTGGTCTGCCAGGTAGTTGGCAAACTTCTTAGAATTTTGCTCACTTGATCACCACTGGTATAGGGCTTGCCAAATACCTTTAGATCGCTAATTATTTTGCTGAATCTGGCAAACATTTCTTCAATAGATTCTCCTTCTTTCATTGAGAAGAGTTCGTAGTCATGAACTAGCATGTTGATATGTGTTTCCTTGACCTTGCTAGTTCCCTCATATGTAACATCAAGCTTGTCCCACATTTTTTTGGCTGTCACAGCTTGAGATATTTTCATACTCTTCACCGCTTATGGCATTATGAAGCAAATTTCTTGCTTTGTTGTTGAGTTGCACCACTTCCAGTTGCTCTTTTGTGTATGAATCAATATCTTCAGGGTCAGCGAGTGGTGGAGTGGCATCAGGTAGGGGATAATTTCCCTTTTTGATAACTCTCCAAACTTTGACATCATAAGCCTTGGTAAAGATCTCCATTCTCACTTTCCAATGGGAGAAATGTTGTCCATCGAAGCATGGTGGTCTAACTTGCGAAGTACCTTCCTGGAAGAGAGCTCCTATAATAACTTGATTTGCCATGATCTTTTCTCACAAGCTGTTAGGTAAAAAGAAAGATGTGCGCCTTGCTCTGATACCAATTGAAAGTACAAGGGGGGGGGGGGGTGAATTGTATATTTTTAAACTTTATCAATCTATTAGTTGACTAGTTAAGTAATTAGTCGACTAGATCTGGTAATCAGCAGATATAATAACAGAATGAAATTGCAGATAAATACATGCAGGAATTAAAGACACCGGAATTTTGTACTGGTTCGAATTCAATGTGAATCCTAATCCAGTCCCCTTGGGTTGTAAGGGAGTTCTCTTCAGTAAATGTTTCTTCGAGTACAGTGGATATGACTTGATATTACATATCCTCTAACACTCGTTTTTCTTTTAGATACAAAGCCTCACCAGTGTTACACTCTCCTTTCTTTCTCTAGCTTGTTACACAGCAGATCTAAGAGAACTACAATGTTTGCTTGCAGTAGAATAAAGAGATGGATTTTGGTGTGATCAAAGTATGTGTGACTAGGGTGTAAGACTGGGTATAAATACTTTGATGTGGATCGATGCTTGACAACCCAAGAGATTTGATCCTTGGAAGGAAATTGATTCTTTCCAAGAATAAGGTAGCTACCGTTGCTTCTCCTTGATTTCCTTTCTTCAGCAAATGTATGTAGTAAAGACCTGCTCCTTGAATGTTGGTTCTTTCCAAAATTAGTCGCGTACCAATCTCTTCAGGATCTTCGACTTTCCTGAATGCTGCCCTTGATTCGTGTCTTAACTTTAGGAGGATCTTCGACTCTCCAAAGTTAGTCGCAAGCTTGATACTCTCTATCGCAGCTGATTGATATTTTATGCTGATTGATTGGCTTGATAGGATTCTCTCAGATTCGCAAATCCTTTCCTTAGTAAGACAAATTTGCTGATCTTGTTGTTGAGCCTTGATTTATTTCTTCCCTTATATGTCAGGATTTACTCCAGCAGTCTTGTAGTATCCTCTTACTCCTTGTAATTGATTTCCTGCATATGTATATTATTTTCATCATTAAAACTATATCTAACACCCTAGCGTGGGTATTTGATTTTAGGGCTTGAATGTGAATGGGTTAGTGATATTTAGCCTAGTTCTTGCTAAAACTATAGAATTAATGGTTGCAAACATTGATTCATGTCTTTGTGACTTAGTCTTTACTTGGGAAAGAGGGACTAAGTCTGGGAAAACTAGGCTAACAAGGAATTGGGGTGAACTCAAGAAATTGATAGCCCCAATTAAAGGGTTAAACCTAGAGATAGTAATATCCAACTTGAGCTAATATCACTTGAATTGCATGAATACCCATTTGGACTTGAGAAAGCCAAATTGAGCAAAATCACTCAAACTACCGAGAGGTATAGAGTGAGTACCTGGGTGTGATAGCTATATTACGACCCCAACTAATTAATCTTGCCCTAGATTCTTGCTACCCGTTGGATATCCACCTAGTTAGAAGTCACACCCAAGTCTCTTTAACTATTTGAAAATTAACAACAAAAATATTGTCCTTAGTTTCAATCATTGCAATCTTTAGAGTAAAATTAGAAGTAGAAATCAAACCCAAACTTGTGGAAGTGTAATTAGACTCAAAGCCCACCTCTAGCTTAGATATAAACCTAATTCCAATCATTAACTCCCTGTGGATTTGATCCCGACCTAGTTAGGTTAAAACTGCATCGACCACCCTCGCTACTCAGTAGTAGTGTAGGCTTGAACCCGATCAATTTTTGGCGCCATTGCGGGGGAGTTAGACGGTCTTAGCTATATATCTAAGTATTTGTGTGTTTTTTTCTCTTTCCTTCCGTTTTTCTAATTTTGTGTATGAATTGCTTTTAGGTACCAAATGGCTCTTAACAACGAAGCACTGGAGAATATACCATAGGGGGAGGAGGCAGATGATGAACAAGTGGATGAGGTTCATCTTGAACCTCAAGTACAAAGGAGAGGCGCCCGCCTAATGACAACATCCAAACCCTCCCCCACCTCCTCCAAGGGCAGTACAGAGGGTGTTACCCAACGAAGGCTATGCAAGTGCAATAGTCCCAGCCGGATTAGGGAGGGGGGGGGGGGACTTTCAAATAACCAATGTCATGCTTACACTATTGGAACATGGGGGTTTCTACACCGGAGCTCCAGACCAAAACGCCTATAAGCATCTCAAAGGTTTTGTTGACACGTGCTGGGGGAGCAAGAAGACTAATGTCTCCGAGGACGCATTGAGGTTAAGGTTTTTCCCATTTTCTCTAAGGGGGAAGGCTTTGGATTGGCTATAGAGGTTACCCAACAATTCCATACACACTTGGGATGAGTTGGACGAGAAGTTCGTCACAAAGTTCTTTTCTCCAGGACATATGGCAACGCTAAGAGATGAGATCCTTGCTTTTAAACAAGTGCCAAATAAACCGTTATATGAGATTTGGAGAGGTACCGGACAATGGTAAAAGAGTGCCCGAACAATGATATGACTGAGGCCACGATCCAACAGACCTTCTACCGGGGGATCAACACAACAAACTAATGTGTGGTTTACCAACTCGCCAGAGGGAACTTCATGAACATGCCATATGCCGAAGCTTGTGAAATACTTGATGAGATGGTGGATACCTCTTCAGCGTGGCAAAGTAGAGGCAATGTGCCACAAGGTGACCCTAATGTTATTCACCTAAACAAGGAGCTACATGACCACGGGCATGCTATAGCCGAGTTGACAACTACCATGAATCAATTGGCCAAAGCTCAGCTTCAACAAGTTCAAGGGCCAAAACAAGTGAATGCCATGGAAGGAATGAACATGATGGTCAACAAGAGAAGGCAACGAGGTTAACAAGTTCAAAACAATCCGGATCAATTTGGGCAAAGTGGTAGTGGGTACAGCAAGATGATGCATATAATGATCAAAGTGAAGAGGTTCAATATGTCAACAATTATCAAGGTCAACGGAGCAATTCTCCGAATCAACAACAGTGGAGATCACAGGGAAACCAAGAAAATTGGGGCAATCAAGGTCAACAAGGAAATTGGAATAGTGGCAACAACAACAACCAAGGCAATTGGGGGAACAACAACAATCAAAATTGGGGTAATCAAGGAAATCAAGGCAATTGAGGTGGCAACAATAATAGTAATTGGGGAGGCAATAACAATCAAGGTGGTTGGAACAACAATAATCAAGGAAATCAGGGATCGGCTTTCAAAGGCCCCCGATGTATCAACAACCAAATAACCCGCCTCCATATCCGTCACAAGGTCCTAGTTCTTCCAACAATGAGATAGGAAAGATTGAAAACATGTTCAAGTAGATGATGGAGAAAAATGCCGACTCCGATGCCCAATTAGCCTCCCACAACACTTTTATCCGCAACTTGGAAGTCCAACTTGGCAAAATTTCTCAAGCTTTGAATACTCTCCCTAAGGGGGCACCACCAAGTGATATGGTAGTAAACCTGAAGTGTGGGAACAATACGGAGCATGCTATGGTGGTGACTACAAGAAGTGGGAGAGGTGGAGTTGCTAGTACCTCAAACTTAAGAAAGATTGTGAATGATGATGTGGTGATGCAAGATGATGATGAGCCAAGAAATGATGTTCAAGTAAATGATGAAGTGAGGATAGACATTGATGAAAATTTGGAGGAGACACAAGATGATGTGAACCTGTCTAGGGGACATGTAATAGACATACCGGATCCAGTAGTGCCCAAAGTCAAAGCTCCTTTGCCAAGGCCTCCTCCACCATATCCTCAAAGGCTTGCAAATCAAAACAATGAGAATCAATTCAAGAAATTCATTGATATGATGAAAAGTTTGTCCATAAATGTGCCATTGGTTGAAGCCTTAGAACAAATGCCAGGATACGCCATGTTCATGAAGGACTTGGTAACAAAGAATAGATCAATGAACTGTGAAATGATCAAAATGACACATCAAGTGAGTGCCATTGTGCACTCCATGGATCCAAAGTTAGAAGACCCCGGCGCCTTTACAATTCCATGCACTATTGGTAGTGCCGATTTCGCCAAAGCTCTATGTGACTTGGGGGCAAGCATTAACTTGATTCCCTATTCTATGTTCAAGACATTGCGGATTGGGAAACCAAGACCTACATCCATGAGGTTGCAAATGACAATGAAGAGGCCATTGGGGATAATTGATGATGTGCTAGTTCGAGTCGACAAGTTCATACTTTCGCAGATTTTGTGATACTTGACTGTGAGGTTGACTACGAGGTGCCAAGCATATTGGGGAGACCTTTCCTAGCTACAGGGAAGGCCTTAGTTGATGTGGAAGCAGGGGAGCTCACCTTCCGGGTGGGCGATGAAAAAGTTGTGTTCCATGTTTGTAAGTCAATGAGGGAACCTAATAGCAACGAAGTGTGTTCATTTGTGGATCTTGTGACCGAAGTAATTGTTGTTGACATAAGTGCTATGATGAATGTTGAAGACCCATTGGAAGCTGTGTTATTGAATCATGATGAGGATGAGAAGGAAGGATTGGCAGAACGTGTCAATGCTTTGCAAGGAATGGGTTCATATCTTGGACCTTGAGAACCTAGAGACTCCACCAGCAAAGCCCTCAATCGAGGAGCCTCCCATATTGGAGTTGAAGCCCTTGCCTTCACACCTCAGGTATGAGTTCTTAGGCCCTTGTTCCACTTTACCTGTTATTCTTTCCTCGCGCTTAACTAACGTGCAAGTAGATTCCACCCATGCGGTTCTCCAAAGGAGGAAGAAGGCAATAGGTTGGACATTGGCGGATATTCGGGGTATAAGCCCCACCTTTTGCATGCACAAAATCATATTGGAGGAGGATGCCAAACCCTCCGTGGAACATCAAAGATGGTTGAATGAGGCCATGCAAGAGGTAGTCAAGAAAGAGATCATCAAGTGGTTGGATGCTGGGGTTGTCTACCCCATTTTTGATAGTTCATGGACTTCACCGGTGCAATGTGTCCCAAAGAAGGGGGGCATGACTGTGATACAAATGACAAAAATGAGTTGATCCCCAGAAGAACTATCACTGTTGGAGAGTATGCATGGATTATAAGCTCAACAAAGTGACTCGGAAAGACCATTTTCCGCTTCCATTTCTTGATCAGATGTTAGATAAGCTAGTCGGACGTGCTTATTATTGCTTCTTGGATGGGTATTCCGGATATCACCAGATTCTTATTGCACCTGAATACCAAGAAAATACCACCTTCACTTGTCCGTATGGCACATTTGCATTCTCAAGGATGCCATTTGGTTTATGTTATGCACCGACTACTTTTCAGTGGTGTATGATGGCAATTTTCACGGATATGGTGGAGGACTTGCTCGAGGTTTTCATGGATGATTTCTCTATTGTGGGGGATTCTTTTGAAGCATGTTTGGATAATCTTGATAAGATATTGGCACATTGTGAAGAGACCAAACTGGTTTTAATTGGGAGAAGTGTCACTTTATGGTCGAGGAGAGCATTGTCCTCGGCCACAAGATCTCCAAGAATGGTATTGAAGTGGATAAAGCAAAAATTTAAGTGATATCAAAACCCCGTCCTCCTACTTCCGTCAAAGGAGTGAGGAGCTTTCTAGGTCACACGGGGTTTTACCATCGGTTCATCAAGGATTGCTCAAAAATGGTGAACCCCTTGCGCAAGTTGTTGGAAAAAGATGCCAAATTTGAGTTCAATGAAGATTTTATGAAGGAATTTGAGCTACTAAAGTATAGGTTGACTACCACTCCCATCATTACCGCACCAAATTGGAGCTTACCATTTGAACTCATGTGTGATGCTTGCGACGTGGCGGTAGGAGCGGTATTAGGGCAAAGAATCAACAAGATATTTCATCCGGTCTACTATGCTAGTAAGACCATGAACGACGCCCAAGTCAACTATACAGTGACCGAGAAAGAACTCTTTGCCATTGTCTTTGCTATGAAAAATTTCTGCCCGTACCCCATGGGTACCAAAGTAATTGTTCAAACCGAACACGCGGCACTTCGTTATTTGATGAGTAAAAAGGATTCAAAGGCTAGATTGATGCGGTGGGTACTTCTTCTACAAGAATTTGATCTTTGAAATCATAGACCAAAAAGGGAGTGAGAATCAAGTGGCGGACCACTTGTCCCGTTTGGAAGAGGAGGGGAGGCCCCATGATGGCCTTGAGATCAATGATTCGTTTCCGGATGAACAACTCCTTTCCATGTGTTTGACTGGGATGCCTTGGTTCGCCGATGTTTCCATCTATCTTGTGAGCAGAATTTTCCCGAATGAGTTCTCTTCAAACCAAAGGAAGAAGCTCAAATGGGACTGCTTGGATTATTATTGGGACAAGCCATATGTTTTCAAAATTTTCACTGATGGTGTTATCCGGAGATGTGTTCCAGAAGAAGATCAATTAGGTATTCTTGAAGCTTGCCATTCTTCGCCCTATGGTGGTCACCATGGTGGGGCGAGAACTGCCATACAGGTCCTAAGCTGTGGATTCTATTGGCCTACCTTGTATAAAGACGCTAGCGAGCTCGTTAAGCGTTGTGATGATTGCCAAAGGGCCGGTGGATTTCCAAGAAGCATGAGATGCCTCTCATTACCATCCTTGAGATTGATATTTTTGATGTGTGGGGCATCGACTTTATGTTCCATTTATGAGTTCGTGTGGGAACACCTATATTTTTGTTGCTGTGGATTACGTTTCCAAATGGGTTGAAGCTGTGGCTTTGCCCACCAATGAAGCACGGAGTGTGGTGGCTTTCTTGAAGAATTTTCACAAGGTTCTGCACCCCAAGGGCCATCATTAGTGATGGGGTTTCTCATTTTTGCAACAAAGCTTTCGACACTTTACTCTCCAAGTATGGTGTCACTCACAAGGTGTCAACACCTTATCACCCTCAGGCAAGTGGACAGGTTGAAGTCTCCAACAGGGAGATCAAGAGTATTCTATCCAAGATTGTCAATGCAAATTTTCCTTGATTGGTCAAGGAAACTTGACGATGCTTTATGGGCCTATAGTACAGCTTACAAGATTCCAATTGGTATGTGTCCGTATCTGTTGGTGTTTGGGAAAGCATGTCACCTCCCGGTGGAATTAGAGCACAAGGCCATGTGGGCATTGAAGAAGTTGAACCTTAAGTGGGATGTAGCTGCAAATCTTCGGGTAGAGCAATTGAATGAACTTGATGAGTTCCGGTTCCATGCTTACTCTAGTTCGTCCTTGTATAAGGACAAGATGAAGTATCTACATGATAAGTATATCCGGAACAAAGAATTCAAAGAAGGTGACCTTGTTCTTCTATTCAACTCTCGGTTATAGATGTTTCCAGGAAAGCTAAAGTCAATATGGAGTGGTCCTTTCGAAGTGGAACATGTGACTCCTTTTGGTGCTCTAGATTTGAAAAACAAGAATGGTGAGATCTTTAGAGTCAATAGGCACCGGGTGAAGCACTACCTTGGCAAGATTGATGATAGCCACGTTGTGGAATTGCTCTATTTCAAATGAATGATGGTAACATGCGCCGTGCCGCGACGTTAACTCAGGCGCTTCTTGGGAGGCAACCCATGTATTTTTTCTCTATTTTGATTTCTTCTTAGATTAGGAATTGTTTTGGACTAACTGGTTGTGAAGTGTATGTACGAAATTAGTTGTGCTGTGCAGGAAATTGACAAGGAAAAATTTGACTAAGAGGTGAAATTGTACGGACCGCACAAGCAGCTTGCGACCGACAATTCTGTGTGCGATCGCACAGCTAGAATAGGGAAAATGCCAACTCTCTGAAGTTTGGCTTGACAAAATCCCTTAAGAGTTTGCGGACGCGCCCAAAATTTCGCGGACCACACAAATTGTGCGGCCGCAACCATTTTTATGCGGACCCCGCCAATGAATCTGATGCTGAGCTACAAAAAGTAAAGAGTGTGGACAGCACCAAAATTGTGCGGTCGCACTCAGGTAAGTCGGTGGGTCAATGGGGTCAGAGTATCAATAGGACTTCTTGAAACTACTCACACTATACACACTCTAACCTCTCAAGCAAGCCTAAAGCACAATGCACTTCCTTGTTTTCAAATCTCATCTGTTACTCATCAAGTGTTGATTTCCTACTACATTTCACTACTGGTATGTTCATTTCAATGAATTAATTTCATCTTTTTCTTTTCTTTTCTCTTTGTTTTAGTTTTCTTCTTTAGCTAGGTTAGGTTCATGACAAATATGTCAAATTGATGCTTAATTCTTGCTTAGAAACATATGGGTAGTGTTTGAATGCATAATGGGGGCTGGGATTAGTAGTTTTTGTTTTTTTTGTTTTTGGTCTAATTGCCATAAATCATGCCTAATTAGTGAAAACCCTAGTATTGATCGTACCTCAGTGCCGATACGATTTGAATTTCGCGGTCGCACATATTTTTGTGCGGTCCGAGATAGGGCATCCGGCTGCATACAAAATTGTGCAGTCCGCGATACCCTAGTTTCAAGGCACTTTTAATTCCTTAGATTGCACGGCCGCACTCAATTTTGTGCAGTCCGCGGTTGGTTTTTCGCGGCCGCACCCAATTTTGTTCGGTCCGTAGTTGGTTATCTTCAGAGACCAAGTAGTCTGAACCTGGTATCTCCGCGGTCGCACTCAAAATTGTACGGTACGCGATGAGCATTCCGTGGCCGTGTTCCATTTTGTGCGGTCCGCGATGGGCAGTTCGCGGCCGCACTCACTTTGTGCGGTCTGCGTTGCCTTGTTCTGAGAAGCAGTGTCTTTCTTTTCAACTATAGTTCAATAACACATGTTGAACCCCAATTCTAACTGACTTTCACTACTTATTTTTGCAGACAATGGTGCGTTCACGTGGTCGAGGTGATACTTCAAAAGGGAGGGCAGAACCCTCCCGAGGCCGGGGCAAAGGTAAAAGCAGCTTGCCTCTCGCAGTTCAACGAGTTATCAGCAAGAAAGAAACCGCCAATAGATCCCCGGACACTTTTGAGAATAGTGATTATGTCCCCTCCGGGGAAGCTTCTGAAAGAAACTCCATGCAAGCACAGCCGGAAGTCCAGTCCCAGCAAATCCCCAAACAATTCTCGGGGACATTTCATTTAGTTGATGAGCCCTCCTCATCTGAGGGTTCATCTGAGGATTCGGAAGAGGTTAGTGAAGATTCTGAACCCTCTCCCTCACATGCTCCCCCAGCTCCAATAAATGTAGAAGATGATGGTGAGGTGCAGGATGATGGGATAGGGGGTGACACAATTGTGGAAGGTCTGGCTAGATCATGGAAGCCGGAGGTATGGGCTGATAGGTTTGTCAGTGAGAAGGCGTATGCCAAGTTTCGTGAATGGTGGCCCTAAAGGTCGCTCACTCTTGAGCGACAGTTCATAACCAAAGACTTAAGCCAGCACAATCTAAATGTCCTAAAGCACTTCACTGAGAGAAAAGGATGGAAATGGTTCACCGGCCCTCCGCAAGACGCCAATGAATACCTCGTCAAGGAATTTTATGCCAATGTTGCCCACATCAAAAAGGGTACAAAAGTGACGAAGGTTCAGAACTTTAAAATCCGGTTTGATGGTCAAGCACTGAACAGATATGTAGGGTTTGAGGAGGATGAGGCTGTGCAATACCTGGAGAAGCTAGCCTTGGGTGAGGCAGTTCGCCCATGGCTAGCTGAGATACTTGCTATTTCGGGGACAACACCCGCATGGCTCACAACAGGAGTGCCGATTGTCAGAGCGACCCTTAACTTTAAAGCAAAAGGGTGGCAAACATTCGTCTGCAGCCGTCTTGACCCATGCCAGCATGAAAATGTCCTTCCACTTTCCGGGGCAGTATTGGTAGCTTCCATCATGGCAGGATATCCTATTAATGTGGGGAACTTGATGTCCTACAACATCTCTAATGTAGTCCAGAAAGAAGAAATATCGTATCCCTACCCCAACTTCCTCACTGAGTATTTCAAAGATCAAGGGTAGAGATGAGACATTTTATTGTGGAGGTAAAGGCTAAAAATCCTTTCTCATGGTATCACCTCCACGGAGCGGACAACCCTAAATCCAAGGGTAAAGACACTACCTCCACTGGCCAGTCTGAAGAGCCAGGGGTAGTGGCCACTGCCCACTGGGTCAGTTGCCGAGCCCTCCACAGCAGCCGATACTTCTACTGGAGCAGCAGCCATGCCTCCTCCATCTTCTGGACCATCTATCTCAGTGCCACTACCAGTGCCTTCATCTTTTACCTACCCTCAGACTGCGAGGGTGTCCCAAACACTATCCAATCTCAACAACTGGATGCAGGCAGCTACCACAAAGATTACTGCCATATCCAGTGCAATGGCAGCACAGTCTTCCGCCCTAGTAGCGCTTCAGGTACCTTCATTAGTGGAGGACTCATTGAAGATGATTATGGACAACCAGAAGATGATTCAGGACAAGCAGAAGAAGATCCTGGAGACTCTTGATACACATGGGAAGGTCATTATAGACCTAACCAAGCAAGTTATAAAGATGAAGAAGTCTCAAACCTCGAAGAAGTCCGTGGAGAAGTTGGCTAAGGAGGTTGAGAAGATTGCACATGCAGGGGATTTGCCAATGGACCTGCTCATGGAGTCTACCATCCCAGCATCACAAACAGCACCAGAGGCAGCCGGCCAGTCTGAAGAGCCGGCTGCAACATCACACACTGCTGAGGAGCTGATTCGGATGCTCAGCAACCTCGTAGTCCCACAGTCAGAGGATGTGGAGATCCAGTTAGAGGACACGGAGGGTGCTGATGAGCCCATGCAGTATGAGGACCCTATTCATGTTGAGGACTCAATGCAGACAGAGACCACATAAGGAGTTCCTTTACTCTCTACCCCTTCTCCCTGTTCTTATTTGTTATTAACATTGAGGACAATGCTATCTTTCATTTGCGGGGTGGTCCATTTTGATTTGATGACATTTGGTATGTGATAACCATTATACTATTTTTCTTTATCTTTATTTTCACTTTTGGTATGTATATATTTTTACCATTTGATGTATATATTCATTTCCATTGTCTATATATATTCGTTTTACTTCATTTTGTATATATTCAGTTTACTTTCCGTAGTATACTTCATAACTTTTTTCAATATTTTTCCTTAGTAACATAGATTCTTATTTCCTTTAGTAGCTTCTTTTTAAGTTATTAGCTTCTTTTTTTATGTTTTATGTGAACAATAAGCCTTTGGTTTTCTTAATGCCACAGTTCTTTCCAAAGGTGGATGTTGTGTGAACCGGGTGGCTCTTCCCAACGATGGATGGCGTGACAACCTTCTTAAGGGATTGAGTCTGTTTTCTTTATGTTTTGGTATATATAGTAGTAATGAATAAAAGTGTCTCAAGCATGCTTCACTTTGTACTAACACATTTACCTTTGACCTTATGGTTAGAAACAAGTTGATTGGCAAATGATAGCTCTAGCTGTGACCTTTAGACTCTTAGTTGACTAAAACAACAATTGAGTGGCTTCCTTGAGCCATTTTTGATTTTCAATCTTAGCTAGGGTTGTTGTAGGCCCCGACTTTGTTCTCTTTAACAATCCAACAGCTTGAGAGGTGATGTATTGAATTGCAAGTCCAAGTTCCGTGCCAATAAGTCTAGAACTTGCCCTGAATGTTTTTCAAGGCAAAATTCAAAGTGTAGCTCGACTTGAGAAATGATTGTAGGCTCTCCTTGATCCAATTTGAAACTTGAAAGCTTCCGTAGCCTACCAATGTGATAACCCTAGTCGACCCCTTTGATCCTAAGCCTTTTTCATTCAATAGCCACATTACAAGCCTTTATCCGTTTTATAATGACGCTCTCTTGGCACCCAATCTTTCCTTAGCATTCGTGATGAACAATCAACAAAAGCATAAGTTTGGGGGAAAGACGAGGAATTTAAAAGTGATAGGTACAAAAAAAGAAATGAAGAAAAGGAAAGGCAAAGAAAAGGAAGAAAGGCCAAAAAGAAATATGTCAAAAAGAAAGTGAAAGTTGAAGGGATTCTAAGAAAGCAATGATGAAAGGCATGGAATGATTAGAAAAGGAGAAAAATGATTGTCTTAAGCAAGAAAGAGTGACAGTGTGTCTCTCTAGTTCCCTTAAGGAAGAAGAAAATAACTCAAAGAGTTAAGAAAGTATGAGCCAAAAAGAGATAATGGAGTGCTGAAGGAAAGATGAAACCATCATAGTCCGATAAGTCCTACCTTGATCCAAAAGCCTTCATTACATTCCTGCAAAATCCCTATATGATTTCAAGTTGAGCGAGCTTACATTAGTGGTGATTTACTTAAGGGGCAAGCCTATGGTATTTAGAGTCGGACTTGTGACATTCTTTTGAGAGAGATGAGCGTACTTCTTCACAATCCTTGTTTTGAGTGTAACATTCTAAAGTGAGATTTTCTCATGGAGAGTAGAGGAGGAGGAGTTTGGGTTCCACAATGACCTACGTGATAGAGCAAGCTTCCTTGATGAATTAAGTCAACTCTTGATGCTCTAGTGTCACAATAGAACTATGGTACTCAAAAGGTCATAACATAGTGTTGTTGATAATTCATTTGTGTTGAGGGTAATTGTTAATCCCAATTGATGCATGATTGATTCACCTTAGGCCAGCTAAAATATCCTTTTTTCTAGTGGAAGTGGGAATTACCTTATTTTCTTGACGACAAGAAAAAGCTTAAGTTTGTGGGAGTTGATAAGTAGGGATTTTAACCTATTATTTGCTCTCTTTTACTTGTGTTTTAGGCCAAAAATGCTTGAAGGTATTCCCGGAAACTAATGAAATATGCTTGCTGGCAGGAATTGTTCAAAATGAGCCAAAGGAACCTTAATCAACTCACAAAGGAGTCAAAAGTTGAACAAAAACTAAGGCTGAGAAAAGAGTTCTGAAGCGCAAACCGCACAAATATTGTGCGGCCGCGAAAGCCATGATGCGACCGCGAGCATAATTACGCGGTCCGCATAAGGGAGATTCAGAGAGTGTGATTTTTGGGCTAAAAGATGAGCGCGGACCGCACTAGAAATGCGCGACTGCAAAAATCCCTGTGTGGCCGCGATTGAAGTTACGCGAACCACGATGACTGAGACCCGTATTATTTATGATTATAAATGAGGTTCACAGGATGACTTTTATTTGAAAGAATTATATTCAAAATATTGTTTGAAAGGATTATATTCGAAAGAGTTTTATTTGAAAAAATTTATAGATGAAAGATGTATATTTTGTAGGACTTGATTATTTGGTTGTACTTGTGTTCATTATTGTTTGAGCAATATTTATGGTGTTCTTGTTGCGTTGCTGTTTATATAACTGGTTGATTATTGTTGTTATCATTGCTATTAGCTTCCTATTATTTTTATATGCGATACTGCACAGGTTATTAGACTAGTAAGTGTCTTGACTGTACCTCATGACTACTCCACCAAGGTTAGTCTTGACACTTACTGGGTACCAACTGTGGTGTACTCGTACTGTACTTCTACACATTTTTGTGTAGAGCCAGGTATTGGAGATATCAGACTCAGACATAATTAGAGTGGGATCGCAAGGATTCAAGGTAGAGCTCCTTGGCTGTCGCAGTCCCTTGGAGTCTTTCCATTTTAATTTGCTGTTAATAATTATTCAAACAATATTGAGTATTCGATCCTTGAGATCATTTCATGTATTCGGTTAGAGTTCGTGACTCAGTACTGCCAGTCTTGGGAGGTTGTACAATTATTTCTACTATTAGTTTTGACACTTATTTCTAGTTCTATTTCTTGTAATAAATTCTATTTCAAAAAAATGGCTTGAACTGTAGTTAAGACCGGCTTATCTAGTCTTAGAGACTAAGTGCCTTCACGACGCTTGTGGTGGGATTTTGGGTCGTGACAACTACAAACAAGAATAAATTGACTATGAGAATTTAGAATATGATATGGCATTTCAATTAAAGTATGAAAATAGTCTAAGTACCCTAAACCGATCAAATACCACGTAAATCCCGTGTACCCACTCGTCACCTTATGTACACGGCTTTGACATAGCACAAATGAATCAATCATTACCAATCCTAAGGGGTAGTTCCCCCACACAAAGTTAGGCAAGATAATTACCTCAACTAGGCCAATTCAACTCTTAGAAATAGCTTTTCCCTTAAAATTCGCCTCCACACGGCTCAAATCTGACCAAAATAAGATTAATATCATCAAACAATGCTAGGGAAATCACTTGCAATAGATAAAGCTAAGATCTTTACACTTTTTCCAAAAAGTCAACAAAAGTCAACTCGGGGCTCGCCCGATCCAAACCCATGTCCAATGGTAGATTCCGTCTACCCATGACCTCACAAGTTCATATATGTGATTAGTTTCAAAATCCGAGTACAAACCGACTCTCAAAACTCAATTTCTCTTTTTCAAAAACTTGACAAGGTTTCAGAAATTTTCACTTTGATTCACATGATTTTGATGTTAAAATCTAAGATATATTGATGGAATATGATTAGAAATGGATTAGAATCACTTAACCAAAGTTTGTTGGTGAAAATCCCTCTGCAAATCGCCTCCTACCGGGTCTAGGGTTCAAAAATGAGAGAATGTTTTAAAAAAACCCCATTTCCCATCCCTTTGTACCAGCTGCAGATGTCGCATTAGCGACATGAGGTTCGCATTTGCGAACTCTCGCAATTGCGGTTCAGGACTCGCGTTTGCAAACCCTGACAACCTCAGAAATCAACGCAATTGCGATAGAGGCTTCGCAATTGCGAACTGGAGGGCATCGCAAAAGCGAACAAATGTTCGCAAATACGAACTAAGGCAAAATCTGGCAATTTTCGCAATTGCGAAGGGGAAGTCGCAATTGTGACATCTGAGCCCCCACTGTCACCTTTGCAATTGCGATGCTGGTGCTCACAATTGTGATACCTGGGTACCAGCTGCACCAACAATCCGATTTCAGTTCCAAACCATTCCAAAGCATGTCTGAAACTCATCCAAGCCCTTGGGGCTTCAAACTAAACATCCACACAAGTCTAAGAATATCATGCAGACTCGCTCGCACGATCAAAACACAAAAATAACATCTAAATCTATGAATCGAACACTAAAACACCTAAATTTCAAAGTAAAGTGCAAGAATTTCTAAAGTTACAACTAAACATCTGAATCGTATCAAATTAACTCCAAACGACACCAAATTTTGCAGACAAGTTCTAAATACCATAACAAACCTATTCCAAGTCCCAGAATCAATTTCCAAGCTCGATGCATAAAATTCAACCTACGGTCAAACTTTTCAACTTCAAATTGCTAAATTTCGGCAAATCAACACAAATCAACCTACAGACTTCCGAAATTAATTCCGGGCATATGCCCAAGTTCGAAACCACGATATGAAGCTATCGGAGTCATAAAACATAGTTCCGGGGTCATTTTCACAAAATTCAAAGTTTGGTCAATATTTCTAATTCAAACTTCTAAGTCAAGAATCAAAGGATTCAAATCAACCCGAAAGCTTCCCGGAACGAAACAAACCAACCCCGCAAGTCATTAAATCATAAACACACACTGTGAAGCATTAAAAGGGGTAACTAGGTGCAATTACACAAAATGACCAATCGGGTCATTACAATCGTGCTAGTGGAGTAACCGAGAGTCCATATCCACTCTAATATAGGCAACCCCTGCATGGCTAAAGTCACAATCTTAGCATGATAATACAAGATAGCGTGATGCGGGGACAACCAATCCATACCAAGAATGACCTCAAAATCCACCATATTTAACAACAAAAGATCAAATATTATATCAATACAACTAATAGTAACAACACAAGACCTGTACACCCGATCACAGAAACAGGAACATTAAGAGAATCACGAGGCATACTCAAATGCGAAGCAAAATATGAATACACTTAAGAATATGTAGAACCCAAATCAAACAACACGGAAACATCTTTATGTTTAGAAAGATATAGCACCTATAATAACTGCATCCGACGACTCCGGCTCAGGTCTAGCTAGAGATGCATAAAAATGGGGCTAAGCTCCACCAACATGTCCTCCTCCTCTAAGACGACCTCTTATTGACTGACCTCCACCTCTAACTGACTGGCCTCCACCTCGGGATATCTGACCCTCGCCTCTAGCTGGCTGTGCAATTGGTGGAGCCATCAGTGTCGGAACCATGGAACGAGTACCTTGGTGTGGCATACTGCTCTATGACCTAGGGCAAAACTTTGCGACACGCCTCAGATCACTATATGTATAACAAGCCCTCGATTGACGTGACTGATGACCCTGGAACTATCTATGTCGACCTGAATAACCACCATGGTAAGTCTGTATCAGAGGAGCACTGTAATCTAGCTGCTCAGAATGAGGTCCATAAGAATTATGGCTTCTTGAAGCACCATAAGTGACCCGAAGAGCTTACTAAACCAGCCTAATAGGATGGCCTCTACTAAAAGAACTCCTGACTCTAGACAAGGCACCACTGAATCCTCCAAAATGATAGGGCCTCTTATCAGAGGTCGTCTCCCTATCTTGGTCTCTACTGCACTGGATCCTCCTAGAAATCTCCATTACCCGAGTAAACTAAAATCTCATCCTCGGTCTCTCTAGCCATATGAAGTCTGGTGCCATAGGTAAGACCATCTATGAACATCTACACCTTTTCCCTCATAGTAGGGATCAGGATAGCCGCATGGCATGACAAATCCACATATGTAGTCTCATACTAAGTAACAGTCATGCTGCCCTGCTAAAGGCGCTCTAACTGACTGCAAAAGTCCTCTCTCTTAGTGAAGGAAATGAACTTCTCCAAAAATAATTTTGAGAACTGAGCCCATGTGAGAGTAGGTGATTCCATAGTCCTGCCCTGCACAAATACCTACCACCACATCTTGGCAGAACCATGCATCTGAAATAATGTGAAATCAACTCCGTCAGACTCCACTATACCCATGTTGTGCAAGATCTCATGGAAATGATCTAAAAAGTCTTGTGGGTCCTCAAAAGGTGTACCACTAAAATGAGGGGGATACAAGTTGGTGAACCTATCCAACCTCTTCATCCCATCAGCTCACATCGCAGGTCTCTCCCGGGCTGTGTAGAAATAATAGGCTAAATTTTCCAAGTGGTAAAACTGTTGGGGTCTGATAACCATGAGTAGGGGTGGGGCGGATATTTACGCTTAATGATTTGACTTATTGGTTATTGATTTATAAATTTTTTAATCCGCTAGCCAACGATAAGAAATCGGACGGATTAGTATCGAATTGGCGATTATCGGGTGGTTTATTGGCTAAATAAAATAGACAATAAAAAGAAGTAGAGAATTAGAGATAAGGGAAAATTTAGAGTAAAACATCATATCTGCTTGGTGCTCGCCTATCTCTAGTTGAGCGTTTATATAATTCAGTTGGTTTTAGCAATGCTGCTAAAAACAATTTCATGTACAGAGAGTGAGATATAGGCTTCTCAACAACAATTCTTTTAAATAAAGCTCAGTTTTCTCTTAGATGGCAAAGAAGATCAACATATTTTGTTGATCAAATAGTTCAAGATTGTGTCTTAAGCATATGCACTCTAGGTTATCACCAGTCCAATAGGGCTCTTTAAAGAATGAGTTCTCTAGCTTTTTAAAATAAAAGTTGTACCTTTTCCTTTTTAAGTTCCATCAAAGGAAGGCCAATGAACCATATAATAAAGAATAAATGGATGGATATAGCAAAACCAAAGTGCCTCCGAGCAATATCTTGCTGGAATTTACTTACACAATAATTGCAATAGTACTTTATATACATAGGGGTAAAAGTGTAAATATAAAAAATCTTAACGGGTTAAAAGTTTATCCGATAAGAAAATTAAGTAATCCTTCCCCAAATTGTTAAGCCGTTATTATAAAAGCTCAATCCGTTCACCAACCATTACTCCGATAATCTGATACCAATAAGCCAATTTTGCGATTCGGTTAACGATTACCGTTTGGTTTGAACAGCCATAATTGCGAGCCAGCTGCTCTAGAGTGTGAGTAACGGGAGCTTGGGTTCTTCCCACGGCCTGAGAAATGACTGGTGTCATAGGAAACACACCAGGCTGGGCCATACTCTCTATGAGAACAACCATGCGGACTAAGGCGTCCTGAAGCACTGGCAGTAGCGAATCCCTCTAGGACCTGAGATGGTCCTACTGGCTCGGTCGGAACAGGGATCTCCTCATCCTGCTCTATTTGAGGCTCGACAATGGGTGCCGCTATACATGCTCTAGGATGAGCTCTACCTCTACCTCTAGCTTTACCTCGGCCCCGGCCCCTACCCCTGGTAGTGGCTGCAATATGGGGCTCCGGCTCCTGATCAGCTGCGGATGTCGTATGTATCCTAACTTATGCGAGAGATTAAGAGAAGAATGATTCAAATTCAGTGATAGACCAAAGTCACAGAATAGAAAAAGAATAGAAGTGAAGTTTCCGAAAGCCTTTTAGTCTTTAGAAGATAAGTACAGACGTCTCCGTACCGATCCTCGAGACTCTAATAAGCTTGTTCATGACTCGTAAGACCTATAAAACCTAGTTCTCTGATACGAACTTGTCATGACACAAAATCCCAACCAATCGGGGTCGTGATGGAACCTAACACCGCTTACTAGGCAAGACAACACATAAAAGATAAATACAAAAGAATAACAATAAACGACTAATCAACAAGATAATAAGAAAAGTAAAAACAACTCGAAAGTGAACAAGATAAGTCTAAAATCCATACTATTGTTCAACCTTTCCAAGTCGTGTAGTCACAAGTACATGAGCTTCTAGAGTTTTCTACATACACTGTTCTGGGTGCAGCTCTACCTCAAATAAGAAGATGACTCGAGGCCTGCGAACGGGGTGTAGCTCTACCTCGAATAACCAACCCGATATCTGTTAAGCACCTCTCATGACTCCACTCATACCGATATCCGGATGTGCACAAGAAGTGCAGAAGTGTAGTATGATTACAACCGATCCAATGTACTCAGTAAGTGTCGAGCCTAACCTTGACGAGGTAGTGACAATGCTAAGACAAGACACTTACGATAAACATATGCAGTTATATAACAAAAGTAACAAAATAACAGGTAAAAATCAAAAATAACAACGGGATAGGGACATGTGAAAGGGATAACAATTATATGAGCAAAGGGACAAAAATGGAATAAGCAAAGTATCACTTAGTAAACCTCTTTCAAAAATAATTAACGAAACCACAAAGCCAAGTGCACATTACAAATATCAAATAAAGAGCAATCAAGTCAACAAAATTGCATGGCATCACCCTTCATGCTTTTACTCTTATCCTAACAATATAATGTAAAAGCAAGTACAGAAACACCCTTTACGCATATTCTTACATTCAATCACGCAATAATATCAAAATATAAATAAGACACGAAAACACCCTTCGTGCACAATAACTCTTCCTCACAATCACCCGACACCCTTCATGCATTTCACTCATCCTCACAAGCGATCAAATACCACACATTACAAAGCAAGGTGGGAAGAGAATTCAACATCAACAACATAATTTGAACATAACTCGTCATATGAAAACCTTCCAACAATTAGCACCAACAACCATTCAACAATTAAACGATATCAAGACCAATATCTCAATAACCTCAATCATAGAAAATAACATGAATACAATAAATTAAAGAATTAAGCAAGCTATCTAAAGCATGGAAGACATAATACACAAATAACATGGCACAAGTAAGGCTAATTCTACGTGCAAGCTTATCCCATGGTCAACGTATATACACCCATCACCTTGCATATAAGCTGTCCCAACACATAGTTCACATAGCAAATAGACTCTATTCTACGCTATTTCCCTCAAATCAAGGTTAACCGGGACACTTACCTCTTTCCGGATCACAATTAACAATCCAACATGACTTTTTATTTTCCTTTAGAACAAGCCTTCAAACCAATGGAATCTAGTCAAATATTGTTCAAACAATTTAAAATAAGCTTTGGAAACTACCCACAACTAAAAAAGTTTTAATCTTTATCACAATTGAAAAAGTCAATAAAAAGTCGACTGGGCCTACGTGGTCAAAATCCAAAATTAAGACCAAATCTGATTACCTATTCACCCGATCCCGGATATATGATTTGTTTGAAATTCGACCTCAATTCGTGGTCTAAATCTCAATTCTACAAAATTTCTAAATTCTACCCAAAATCCCTTATTTCTTCTTTGAAATTGATAGATTTGATGATGAAATTCTTGAAAAAGTAATTGAATGGAACAAAAACAAGTTAATATCACTAACCTATGAATTTGGGAAGAAATTGCTCTCCAAAAATTGCCTCTATGGAGTCTAAGGTTCAAAAATGGTGTAAAATGCAACGACCCGGTCGGCCGTTTTGAGAGTTAGAGACCTGATCCCCTATTAACTGCTTCCCTCGTATCTATATTTTCTATTGTGACTTTCCAGGAGGTTTCGTTTTGGTTTTTGAAGTATTTTGGGACACTTAGTCCCTAAATGGAAACTTAAGTCTTAGAATTTGGACCGTAGTCGGAACTATGTGAAGACGACTCAGGATTGGAGTTTTGTTGATTACATTAGCTCCGTTTGGTGACTTTGGGCTTAGGGGTGTGTCCTAATTATGTTTTAGAGGCCCGTAGCTCATTTAGGCTTGAAATGGTGAAAGTCGAATTTTTGGAGTTTTGGGCTAGTAGTGGAATTTCTGATATCGGGGTCGGAATTCGATTCTGGATGTTGGAGTAGGTCCATAGAGTTAAATATGACTTCTGTGCAAAATTTGAGGTCATTAGGACGTGGTTTGATAGGTTTCAGCATCGATTGTGGAAATTTGAAGTTTCAAGTTCATTAAGTTTGGATTGGAGGGTAATTTGTATTTTTAGAGTTGTTTGATGTGATTTGAGATCTCAACTAAGTTCGTATGGTGTTTTAGGGTTGGTTGGTATGTTTGGTAGATGTCCCTGGGGCCTCGGGTGTGTTTCGGATGCTTAACGAATTGAATTAAGAGTTAGGAGAATCTCTGAAATTGCTGGTTCTGGTGTTTTCGCATCTCCGGTGGGAAGTCCGCAGGTGCGGCCCCGTAGAAACAAGGATGGGGTTGTAGGTGCGATTTTAGGCATGAGGGTCAGTGGTCGCACATGCGACTCAAGAACCGCAGAAGCGGAGCCGCATCTGCGGAGGAGTGATCACAGAAGCGGATTTGGGGAGGAAGTGAGTTTTCGCAGGAGCGAACGAGTTGGCGCGGAAGCGCATCCGCAGATGCGGATATTGGTGCGCAGGTGCGGAATCTATAGAGTTAATGAAATTTTGTAGGTGCGGAGCTCTAACCGCAGAAGCGGTTAATGGACCGCATGTGCAGTTTAACTGGCAGAAAAAAGGCAAATATCGAGGGTTTGAATTCATTCTTCATTTTGAAATTGAGAGCTCGGATTATGGCGATTCTTTGAAGGATTTTCAGAGGAACTTATTGGGTAATGATTCCTAACTCGTTTTTGGTTGTATTCCATTAATCCATTGTTGATTTCATTATTTAATTAGGAATTTGAGTTGGAAAATTGGGGAAAATGTGAGAAAAGTTCTTAGACTGAATTTTGGGGTTTTGATCGAGATTTCGGTATTGGATTTGAGTAAATTTGGTATGGCTAGACTCGTAAGTGAACAGGTGTTCATATTCGTGACTATTACTCAATTCCGAGACGTGGTCCCAGGGAGGCTTTTGGAACGATTTTCCAAGTTCTTGCTTTAGCTTTGATTTCATTAGCTAGATTAGTTCCTTGTAGTTATATTTACATTATGTAATTGATTTTTGGCTAGATTTGGGCCATCCGGAGTCGGATATTCGTGAAAAGAGCATTGTGACTGATTGATTGAGCTCTGTTCGAGGTAGTGGCTTGCCTAACCTTGTGTGGGTGAACTCCCCTTAGGATTTGGTAGTGTTTGATATATGAGCGTCGTGCACGAGAGGTGACGAGTGCGTACACGGGCTATTTGTTGAAAAACTCCATTTTTATTAAGTAAAACATTTGCTTTTCCTTTAACCGAGCTACACTAGCATGTGTAATCATCCTGTTTAGTTTAGAAAAGCATGCCTGCGTGCCTTAACTGCCTTAACTGCCTATATGAACTCTGTGCAGCTTGTTTTAGTGGAATTCTGTTTTCCCTTGACTCGGACTTAGTCTAAATTGTAGGTCTTCTTGCTGTAACTATTATTTCTATTGGTTGAGCTGCATATTTACTTTGGGACTACGGAACGGTATTCTAGGAGATCCCCCTATACTGCATATTTACTTTGGGACTACGGAACAGTATTCCGGGAGATCCCCTAGCACTGCATATTTACTTTGGGACTACGGAACGGTATTCCAGGAGATTCCCCTAAACATTTACGTTTGGGACTACGAGACGGTATCCTGGGAGATCCCCTGTTGTTATCTCTGTGTTCTGAGCTGTTGTTCTTCTGTGCTTACATTTCTAGTTAAATTTCAGTATTTACTCTTACTGCGATACTTCATTTTGTTATATGTTATTATATATAACCAGTAGGGCCCTGACCTGATCTCGTCACTAATCGATTGAGGTTAGGCTTGGCACTTACTGGGTACCATTGTGGTGTACTCATGCCCTTCCCTGCACATATTTTTCGTGTGCAGATCCAGATACCGTTTACCAGCCTCATAACTAGTTGCAGTCGCTGCTGCTTATTGGAGACTTCAAGGTACATCTGCCCGCGGCCGCAGATCCTCGGAGTCCCCCTCTATCTCTCCTATGTTCATTTTTCTTTCTCTCTGTAGGAATGATGTATAAAATAGTTAAGACTTCTTAGTAGCTTGTGATTTGCGGTATTCCGGGTTTTGGGAATGGTTTGGTACATTTCAGAGGTGATAATTGCTTATTAGATATTTGTTGTTGTTAGTAGTTAATGTTCATGCTTTTATTTCATTTCCGCAAAGTGTTAGGCTTACCTAGTCGTAGAGACTAGGTGCCGTCACGACAACTGACGGAGGGAGAAATTGGATCGTGACATAAAATGAGCTAAGTCCCAAAATCCCCACATTGTACCAGCTAAATATGTCGCAATTTCAAACCTTTGTTCGCAATTACGGTATTCACAAATGTGAACCACTGATCACAAATGCAATTAATGCTTGAGCCTTCAACTGTCGCAAATGCGACTCTCCCTTCACATTTGCGAAGTCCCTCCAGCTTGCAAATATAGACCAAGCTTCACAATTGCAAAGCTGCCCATAAGCTCCCCAGTATAACAAATGCGACATAGACGTCGCAAATGCGGAACCCTTTTGTTCGCAAATGTAACTATTGCTTCAGAAAAGGGAAGGTCACAACTCCCTTCCCAGTCGTCGCAATTGCGAGCCAGACTTTGCAAAAGCAAGGCTCGTAATTGCACATAGGTCATCGCAAATGCGAGATATGCACACCAGCTGCTGCATCAACTATCCAAAACTATCGAAAACACATCTGAAACTCACTTGAGCCCCTCTGACTCCAATCCAGACATCCACACAAGTGTAAGAACATCATACAAACTCGCTCTCTAGCTCCAATCATCAAAATAACATCAAAATTTAAGAATTGATCATCAAAACTCAAGATTTTCAAAGTTGAAACACAATTTTCCAAGTTTTCACATAATGCGCCGAAACAATCTCAGGTCACCCGGGACCCCAACCAAATATAAGTACAAGTCCAAAATCATCATACAAACCTCTCGAAATCATCAAAACACCGATCTAAGGTCGTTTATGTCACGACCCAAATCCCACCATAGGGGTCGTGATGGCACCTAGTCTCTAACACTAGGTAAGTCGATCACTTATCAATGTTTAAATCAATAAAACATGATAGAATAAAGCATCATTTAACATAAATGCGTAAATAAAGGTAATACGATCCAAAACAGCGATAGTCAAAACAGATCCCCACAACTAGGTAGTACAGATTCACAAGCTCTAATTGAATACATAGAAATATCTCAAAATACAATGCTATTCAAATAGATAATTGACAGTATAAATATAAGGAAAGGACTCCAAGGGACTGCGGCGATCAAAGCAGCTCTACCTTGAATCTTCATTATCAAAGAAGCTCTCACTGCCTAGGTCGGCTACTTCCAACACCTGGATCTGCACAAAAATGTGCAGGAGTGTAGAATGAGTACACCATGGTCGGTACCCACTAAGTATCAAGATTAACCTCGGTGAAGTAGTGACGAGGTTCAAGTCATATGATACTCACTAGTCAAGATAACTTGTGTAATAAATCAAGACTAACAACAAAAGTATAGCAGAAAACAATAGCAATAACCTTATTAGAATAAGTGATAACAGTTCAATGCAAGTAAAAGCTTAGTTTCAAGAACAAGTCATCACAAAGAAACACACACAAATAGCACCTCGAGCCCACATTTTTATCACAACAACAATAGCCACCGTATCATTCCGCTCTAACAATATCACAATAGCCACCCATATCGCTCCGCCCTGACAATATCAAAATAGTCACCCGTATTGCTCCACCCTGACAATATCACAATAGCTACCCATATCGCTCCACCCTAACAATATCATAATAGCCATCCTTATTGCTCCGCCCTGAAAATATGACAATAGCCACCCGTACCACTTTGCCCCGACAATATCATAATAGCCACCCGTATCACTCCGCCCAAAGAATTTCAAAATAGCCACCCGTAGCGCTTCGCCTTGACGATATTAGATTAGCCACCCGTATCACTCTGAAATCTTCCCGGAACCAAACCAACCATGTACAAAAGTCGTAATACATCATATGAAGATATTTAAGACCTCAAACCACCGAACAAAATACTAATGCTCGAAACGACCGGTCGGGTCGTTACATTCTCTCCTACTTAAACATACGTTCATCCTCGAACGTGCCAAGGGTTGTTCCAAAGCCATCATATCACTGTATAAACTCACCATAAACATACTCACAGGTGACCCCACATCAACTCAATCCATATAAGCCCGTCAACACAACCTAGCTTAAGATCCTTTCTTCAACCTTAGTCCATAATTCTTAGAACCCAATCTCCAACATCCGGAATATATTAAAAGACCCGGACCTTTCATCTATACATAATGTAAGTAGAATGAGCTGCATCAAGACATAACCATATTCCAATATACAATTACATAATATACCACATAACCAACGTACTCATAATTACATTTCCGACCATAATAGCTGCCCATTGCTAAACCCGGTACTGGTAACAAACCTCATATCGAATAAAACCTTGTTCTAAACCTTCAAGACACCGCTAATGATGTAAGAAACATGTGGAAACTCATAACCACTCACCCAATCAACAAATCGTTGAGTTCTCTCGTCCGACCAGAACCATTGCCTAATTCTAAGCTAATTAATGACATTCTATAACATACCTTATCCAAGTCCGATTGCACTATTACCGACTCCAATGATCGCATATTACCCAGTACAAGATATTCGACCGACAAGCCACACCATTGCCACCTAGTCACATACGACACAATCCGTGCACCTAACAAGCAACAATTTGAATATACCCAAAGATGGAAGGAGAACAAAAAAAGAGAACCACCCTACAAGTTCAAAAAAATACCACTACAAAGCGCAACATTATGAACCCATCTCACAAGGGAGAAGCAAAGCACACGAAGTAAGCAGAAGAATCATGTCCTAACATGACTCTGTTGCAGTACGTAGCCCGATCCAAACATACCGCAAGTCTCGGCACTATCCAATGCAATCCCCAAGTTCTATCCATATGCAAATCTGAAAATCCTTAAACACCACATATAAATCTTGAATTTATTAGAACCTTCTCTAGAGTCACTCACCTCGCTCCAATATCCAATATGAGCCGAACAACCTACACTCCACTAACACATGAACATCCAAAAAAAACAACCAAGTGATTCCTTTTCCTTGCACGTTACATCCCCAATGAGTATCAAACGTGGATAATCCCAAGACCTATACATACCCATAAGGTGCAGTACATCATACAACCAAACGATCTCTTGCTCAAAATCATCCTTGAAGTCATCCTTTTCAAGACATTACTAATACACAAGCGCCTTTTAGTCCAGAAACTAATATAACACATGACCATGCAATTCGATCGTCAATAGCAGACTCCCCCAGTGGGCTCGAAGTCATAAAACACATTGTCAATAACCTACAGTACTCTTCCTTCGTAGTTGCCCTGATCTTGTATTGTTAATGAACTGAATACTTCATAAACTTATGTAACTCTAGTCATGACACACTAACTCTTCCAAGTGCATATTTACCCTTGTAAAAGTCGTATGAACTTTCTCAAGCCCTCCGTATATGCATACTGCTGAATAGAAGCCTCATACGAATCACATAACCACAAATCTTCTCACAGGAGATAACCTACCGGCTTAGCCTCCGACCGATTTCCCTCTATAGCTCTACTACAGTCAGAACTACTATGCGATCAATCCTACTGAGTTCGTACTTGTAAACCAAATATGAGAATCCGCTTTGTCCCACAAATGAACAACTGAAAGATCTACCAACACATCCACATCTAAGCTTGGAACACATCGAACGATGATCAAGCATCCGTAGCCTCCCTATAGTTACCGAACAAGAGCGATATACATGGTCCACCATAATAAAATCCCTAACGGGTATAGTCACATAGACAATAGTATCCACATAATCATGAGACAAAACCAAATATGAAGTAAAAATGGGATAACACATACGAATAAGTAGAACCCGGAATAATAAAAAGGATGCATCTCTATGATAGACCGAAAAAATACCTATAATGACAACATATGATGAATCTCTCCCTCTAAGACGTCCTCTACTCGCCTGACTTCACCTCTAGGTGGATGTGCAGATGGAGTAGCAACTGGAACGGAAACCATAGCCTAAGTACCTTGCTAAATTCCACCCCTATAAAGTCTAGGACAATCTCTCATAATGTGCCTAGTATCGCCACGCTCAAAACAACCTCATTGCGGGTGTGGCTACTAGTACCGAGTTTGTCCCAGATTATTGGAATTACCATTGTAGGAACCCCGTGCAGAAGGTGCACTAAAAGATGGTTGTCCGATATGAGTACCTTGGGGTCCCTAGCTAGCTGGAGCACTATGGGTAACCTGAAGTGCGGACTGAACTAGCCGACTAGTGATGTCTCCGCCATGATGGGTCAGAGTTGAAGAGTAGAAACCACTAAATCCTCCAGAAACCCGACTCTTTCTTAGCCTTCCTATCCCCCCTCTCCTGCCAGCGGATACGCTCCAACCTCCTAGCAATCTCCACAACCTGATGGAATATAGTCTCAGTCTCCAACTCCCCTACCATCCCAAATTTAAGTCTATAACCAGGTCCCTCAATAAATCTACAGACTCTCTCTAACTATGGAAACCAAAGCAGTTGCATGACGAGATAACTCTATGAACCTCATAGCATACTCGGACACAATCATACTCCCCTGGCGCAACTACTCGAACTCAGTGCACAACTCATCCCTGTGAGTCTGTGGAATAAACTCTCTCAAGAAATGATCAGAGAACTGGGACCAAGTAAGGTGGTGCTGCGCTAGCTGGTCTACTCGCCTCATAAGTCTACCACCATCTATATGCCCACCCTGTCTGTTGAGAAGTAGTAAGGTCGACCCCACTCAACTCCACCACACCCATAGTACACAGAATGCGGTGACACTGATCCAAGAAATCTTGTGCATTCTCAGAAGCCCCTCTACAGAACTTGGGAGGATGGAACTTCCGAAACCTCCCCAAACTCCTATGACCCTCAACCGGCACCACTGGCTCCACCTTGGGTTAAACTGCAACTCTTGGTTGTACCGACACAACGCCCGGTGTCTAATAAGCATGAGCCTGCTGGTCTGGTGCATGGGCAGCAGAGTCAAAGCTCCTCCCCCTACCTGTGAAATAGCTGGTGCAACTGGAATCAACCCTGCCAAAGACAAAGTCCCAAACATACTCAGAAAGTGTACCAAGGTCTCGTGGAGTCTCAACGTATCAATAGGTTGATCAGGTGCACGCTAAACATGCTCGGGCTCCTGATCCTCAATTGGAGTTGCTGGAGGCTCCGCAACTGCTACTCCAGAAGGTGCTTTAGGTGTAGCACGTTCCCCCTTCTTGGCCTCTACCTCGGGCCCAACCTTTCCCGGCTCTAGTAGGGGGCTCATGTGTCTGCTCAACTGGTCGGGTAGCACGTGTCCTCACCATCGGTGAGAGAATAGAAGAATAAATATTCAAACTTTGGAATATCAAATTGGCACGATAAGTGATGTTTCCTAAAAGCTCGATAGCCTCTCGAAGATAAGTACAGACGTCTCCATACCGATCTACAAGACTCTACTAAATTTTATCTTGACTCGTTGAACCTATGAACCTAGAGCTCTTATACCAACTTGTCATGACCTGAATCCCACCATAGGGGTCGTGATGGCAAATATTCTCTAAAATTAGGTAATATGATCATTTATCAACATTTAAATCAGTAAAATGATAGAATAAAGCAGAATTTAACATAAATGAGGAAATAAAGGTAATACAAGCCAAAATGGCAATAGTCCAAACATATCCCCAAAACTAGGTAGTATCGAGTCACGACCTATAACTGAATACATAGAAGTATCTCAAAATACAATACTGTTTGGATAGAGAATTGACATTTTAAATATAAGGAAATGACTCAAACGGGCTGCTATGATCAAAGAAGTTGTACCTTGAATCCTCATGATCAAAGAATCTCTCACTGCCTTGGTCCGCCGCCTCCAATACTTGGATCTGCACAAAAATATGCAGAAGTGTAGTATGAGTACACCAGTACCCAGTAAAAATCAAGACTAACCTCAGGAAGTAGTGACGAGGTTCAAGTCGTGATACTTACTAGTCAAGATAACATGTGCAATAAATCAAGACTGACAACAAAATTATAGCAGAAAACAATAGCAATAACTTCATCAGAATAAGTGATAAAATTTCAATGCAAGTAAAAGCTCATTTCAACAACAAGTCATCGCAAAGAAACATGCACAAATAGCACCTCGTGCCCGCATTTTTATCACAACAACAATATCCACCTGTATCACTCCGCCCTGACAATATCATAATAGCCACCTGTATCACTCCGCCCAGAGAATATCACAATAGCCACCCATATCCCTCTGCCCTGACAATATCAAAGTAGCCACCTATATCGCTCAGTCCTGACAATATCACAATAGCCACCCGAATCACCTCGAAGTCTTCCTGGAACCAAACCAACCATGTACGCAATTCGTACATCATATGAAATTATTATTCAAGACCTCAAACCATCGAACGAAATGCCAATGCTCGAAACAACTGGTTGGGCCGTTATAGTATAATAAAAATATTGACTGTGGTCAACTCTAGCAATATTTATAGTCAAAAATCACATTTTCTTCAAAATTTCACACATAAACTTTATAAAAATTGATACGGACTACGCAGACAAGTCATTAATCCTCAAATTGAGCCATATAAATTCTTAAAACAAAGAAAAAAAGGGACCAAGTACTCCAAACGACCTATCATGTCGTTAAAAAAGCGGCAAAAATAATAAAAAAAAATTAAGGCAAAAATTAAGTAAAAAAGAGTAAGGGATTATTACGAGAAAGAACAAAAAAATAAAGTACATAAAAAATAAAATTGAAAATTGAAAAAGAATGCAGAATTTTATTAGAAAGAAAACAATAAAGAATAATAATAATAATAATAATAATATTTAAATGAAAAAAAAGTGAAAAAAAAGAAGAAGTGAAAAACTAAAAAATTTAAAAACAAATAAAAGAAAGAAAAAAGGCCGAGGGCTTTAGGTGGGGCCTGGACAAGGAAGAGAGGAGGCAACCATGTAACAAAATCTTGAAAAAAGGACACTTAGAGCCTCATTTAAAAACATAAAGACTAAAATGCTCCCCTTTTTTAAAGATGATCCGATTTGCCCCAATTTAATAGTTTATGACCCGCATGCCCCACCTTCTCCTCCCTTCCCTCGTGACATGGGTATCAGTTTTTCAATAACTTTTTTGTGTATCCTTCATTGCCACGGAGCATTGTGCGAATTTTTCCTTCTAACTCTTTGTCAGTATCAAATTTTCTTTCCTCTTCCTCTAAAGCTTAAAATTTAAAGGCTATTGATAAGCTTTAATTTGGAAAAAAGTGTATGGGTAGAAATCATAGCCTTAAGCGCGCATGACCTTTTCATTCAAGTCTATCATCACTGGATTTTGAGATTGCTATGGGCGACAAAGATTATTCTGAAAATAGGTAAGAATGGTTGATTCATATATCAAAGAGGCTTCAAGCGGCCATACAAATGGAGAAACCTCTTTAGCAAATGGTTCTTCAGCTAAATCAAATGGATTTGAACCTATTAGTTTGAGCAGAACGCGTTTTTAAAGTGCCAAGTAGCAAGAAATCAATGTTTTTCAAAGTGCTAAGGAACGAGAAATCGATGCTTCTCAAACAGATTTGGCGCATAAAAAAGAAAAGCTCTCTGAATCGTCAAAAAAATATCTCATATCCGCTTCAATGATATTTTTTTATGTATTCAAAGTTTTATGTATGTTAATATTTATTTTTTAAGAGGTAGTTCATCTTATAGACATGACATCTTAGATTATTGAAATAAAGGAGATAGTCATATACTGATAAATTTGTGATATACTCATGATATTTTTTTAAATACAGCATTATACAAATGGTAAGCCAAAACTTGGTATTCATTTCAATTCTAATATTATCAGTAAGTTTTAACAAAAAAATTATCCGCAACAAAAGTTGAGCTTTTTAGATCAAATTATTTTTGTGTATTTGCTGGATTTTCCTAGAATAGAATTTTAATATCAGGGTTGATATATTCTTTTTTTACAATGGAGGTCCAAAAAGAAACAGAGGCTAGACGTAATTTCTTGTCAATGGAGTTAAGCTACATTTTGGTTTGATATATTTATGAATGTTGCAACTATGTACATAATAGAGTCGCTATTTGTTGCAGGATAATACTCCACAAATTCTTCAATGGAAGGTCACATCGCAACTAATGTTCGAGGAATTACATTAGAAAGTTTGTGATTTTTCTCTGGACAAGATAACATTCTTTGTTGTTTTCCATGTCCTTCAGTTATTAATGGTATTTCATGTGATATACTCATTTGTATATCTGGTATAATAAGTCACTAGTATAACTGCTTATTAATATATATTGAATTTTGCCTTTATAAAATAATATACTATCAATAAATATGTTGCTCCCAAACGCACACGCATACGTGGTCGACAAGTAATATAATAATAAGTTGAGTGTCGAACCGACAGAAACTTGTGTAAACTACTCACTAAATCACTAAAATTGTTATTTTAATCTAGCTAAAAGCAAAGTTCAATAATATGATTATACTATACTACGATTCTAAATAATAACTAAATTATCAAGTAACGAGTTGGTTGTTGTGTATTCAGTAGAGACAAGTATTCTAGGGTTGTGATCGATTCACCATTCGTATTGTGCTCTAATTAACTCTCCCTTTCATATAATTCACTCATGGTTGCTAATTAATCGATAAATGCTCTCATAGCCTTCTCCCGGAGTACTACTCACCTATTCTCAATAGATTAACGCCTATATTCCTATGAAATCAATCTATTAAGAACGCATTAAGATTACGATATTTAGTTAAGCACGGTGACTAGGTATATTCCTATCCTAACCACAAATCCGCTCCCCCTAAGGGTTAAGATCATGCTCTCTTCAATTCTTCTCTAATCTAAACATGGCTTTCCCAAGCATAGCATAGATAGTAAATAGAACCTAACTGTTGGCCAGACAATTAAGCAATTAAACACAGAATTGAAGAAACAACCATATATTGGTGAATTATAATCAAGGTCAAGCTAATATCAAACAACAATACTCATGGCTAAATCACAACCCCAGAACAATGGGTGTTTAGCCACTCATACTAGTGTTCATCACAATAAGGTTCCATTTCATCACAATTAGCAAAAACCAAGGGAAGAAAAGAAGAACTTGATGATCAAAATCTCTGCCTTGCCTCTTGCCTCTCTATTCCTTCACTAGACTATGAAAACCTTGGTAAATAATCCTTGGGCGAGCTTGACTTTATATAGGTTAAGTGGGGTTTCCTCCAGATTTCCAATTATACCCCTGACAAACACTTTCCGGAACTTGGACTAGCGCGTTCGCGCACCTGGGCGTGCATCTGACCGCGCTAGTTGGACAACGTACTGTTTTGAACGCGCTAAAATTAGCGCGGGCGCACATCTGGGCGCGCTAGCCCAGCACTTTGTTTCCTCACTTCTTTTTCTCGTCTTCAAGTGTACTCATCTTCGAAGGGTCTTTCTTGCTCCAAAATAGTTCCAATCACAACTTTATGGCATCACGTAGGCTCCTCATCCTGCAATGTATACAATTAACAATTAGAGCCTATTTTTCATCAATTAACCATATTATGACATTGGAATTTAACTAAGCGGGAGCATAAACAATCGCCAAATTACCTAGATTTAGCCTATTATCAAAATACTTCTTTTTTCACTAACGTTTTGGACGGTTCTTTGTGTAGTGAATTTAAGCAATATGACTCTTAATGACTTGGAGAATGAGGTGGCAGATAATGTTCATCATAAAGGTACTAGTATAGATGATAGAATTTGTTGATAATCCACCCGAGACATTAAAAATCCAGGGCAAAGCTGCAAATGACTTGAAAAATGATGTGGCAAATAATAGTTTTGTCGATCCTTCACCTCATACATCAAAAGGTAAGAGACAGCTGCAAATGACATAAAGAAGGATGCAGTAGGCAAGATCTATGACAAATGTCATAGTTCAGAGAATCTCTCTATCGACCTTCCACCTCAAAAAAAAAAAAAGTCTAAAGCCTCAAATGTCCCACCAGTAGATAATTAATAGGGTGTTCAGTTTAAGCAGTTATTAGATGGCCAAGAAGAATTGAAGAAAGAAGTAGGATTGTTGAAGAAGGAATATAAAGATGAGCTAGGAGATTTAAAGAAGTATCTTGCAATAAATTGAGGAGGTGTTCAATGCTATTGATTCAATTAAGAAGAGAAATTCAGAGGTATACCAGTATACCTTTTTGTGTTAATTTTCTATTATCTGCTAGTTCTGAAGTTAATAAGCCTTTTCCGAAAATTTTGATGTAGCACTATTATAATAGAGATGTCGAAAAGGAGAAAGATGGTGATGGTGATACTAATGAGAATGTGATGGATGACAACAAAGAGAAAGAAGGTAGCTGCAAGTATACCTTGTTTATACCAAGAATAGTTGTATACTAAAACTACTGGAGAATTCCAGTAACCATTATATATCCTATAGTATACCAACATTATTGGGAATGCTAAAGTTATAGCGTGCAACCTTAATTTTAGTTTTGAGGTGTAATTATGCTCATTGCGCAACCATTACCTTAAACATATGCTAATATCACAAATTCCATGGATTTTTGGCTATTCTTGTGTATATGTATTTTGCTGATATACACTGAAGATATACAAAGACCAATATAAATACCACTTATCATGATATACTCTGTAGTATAGGAATATTAGTTATCATGGTATACTCTGTAGTCTACCAAAACCATTGGGAATACCCATTCTCATGATATAATATATTGTACAACCACTTTGCAACTCATGGTATACTCTATAATCTACCAAGACCATTGGGAATACCAATTATCATGGTATGCAATACCAATTCTAACGGAAAATACCAATAATCATGGTATGCATACCAAGAATAGTAGTAAACCAACATTACTGAGAATACCAGTAGAGTATACCAGCACTATTAGTGTCACGATCCAAAATTCACCTTGAAGATCGTGATGGAACCTAGTCTCTAAGACTAGGCAAATCTAACACATGAGGAGATCAATAGAATTAAACCACTTTAACTAATTAAATATAAACCAGTAAATGACATAACATAGCTGAAAAAGAACAATACTCATACATCCCCAAAATCGGTAGTAGAGTCATAAGCTTTACTGCAAGTTCACTAGAAATCTCATATACAACACTGTTTGGACATAAAATAAACAGTAGCAAATGATCACTGGAAGGTGACTCCGAAGTTTGCGAGCGTCATGCAGGTATACCGTGAATTCTCCTCAATGTCTGAATCGACTCACTTGCATCCGTCACAGTCTGAGGTACCAAGATCTACATAAAAATGTGCAAAAGTGTAGTATGAGCACCACAAATCGTACCCAGTAAGTATCAAGACTAACCTTGGTGGAGTAGTGATGAGGTTCAAGTCAAGACACTCACTGGACATAAAACTTGTGCAGAATATCAATATATAGCTAACAACAAAAACAGAATCAATAAATGACAACAAAGAGTAAACATGTAATAACATGGCAAATTAACTAAGGCAAGTAGTACACAAAGAGAAAATCAGTTAAGGAAACATTGAAAAGTTCAACTCATCAAGTCGTACCAATCACAAGACTAACAACAAGAATCACCTCGAGGTACCACACCACATAATCACAAATAACAAGTCACAATTCACCCTTATGACACCGTGTGAGCTTCACAATTTGAAATAATTTCCCGAAATCGCTTCACGCACGTTAGCCCCCTTATCTCGCCACGTGTGCATCACAATAAAGAATTTTCCCTTACTAGCAACACGCGCATTATCCCCTTTATCTCGCCGCATGCGCATCAATGTACACACCACCCTTATGTCGCTGCATGCGCATCTCAATCACAATATTAAAATCAACCCCACACCAAGTGCCATATAGCACAATATTTCTCAACAACAAAACCAATGTCACAACAATACAGAGCTCACAGCTCAACAACTACGTATACAAGAATTACAATAAAAATACAATGTACGAAAAGTAAATCAATAATAAAATGTGCTTCATATACCAACAACTTCAATTCAAGGCATATTAATAGCCTAAGAGTCCAGCCTGGTCAATTACCACACATAAGCCCATGCACACACTCGTCACCCTGTGTCCATGTCTTTTCACATAATATAAATAGTGAAAATAGACCAAATCCTAAGGGATAATTCCCTCACATAAAATTAGGCAAGATACTTAGCTCAACTAGACCAATTCAACACTCAAAATAGCTTTTTCCCCTTAAAATTCACCTCTACTCGGCTCAAATCTAACCAAAAAATTACTTAATATCATCAAACAATGCAAGAAAAGCCTATTCCGATTAATAAAGCTAAGATCTTTATACAATTTCTCAAAAGTCAACAAAAGTCAGCCTCGGGCCCTCCCTGTCAAAATCCTGGCCAAAGGGTAGATCTACCCATAACCCATTTTCAAATCCGAGTCCAATTCGACTCTCAAATCTCCAAATTTTTTTTCAAAACATAGTAAAAATTCCCCAAAAATTCTCTTCAGATCCCGTGGATTAAATGTTAAATCATAAATAATCAAGTTATATAATTGAAAATGGATCTAAATCACTTACCCAATAGTTATGTATGAAAATATCCTCCTAAAGTTGCCTCATACCGAGTCTAGGGATCAAAATATGATAAAATAAGCGGTAAAAGGTCAAAATTGTCCTTGTACTATCGAATATTGTTTAAAAATATCCTTCGTTATACTATTTGGTCAATTGTGTCCCTGACGTTATACTATTGTTCGAATCTACCCCTGATTTAGACGGTCGTCCACGTGTCACTCTCAAATTCAATTGACTCATCCGCAATTTAAAATACCTGATTCATCTCTTATCTGCCCCGTTACCTGACCCTAAACCCCTCCACTTCCAAAATAACCCACCAGACATGACCCCAACCCACTCTCTTCCCTCTTCTCTTCCCTCACATCACACCACCGGAAATGGCAGCTCACCGGAAAATTTCTTCAGGCATCACTAACCTCCACTGTACCGGCCCCCTCTTCTTCATGTTTCATCATCCAAACAGCAAGCCCGTTCAACGAAACCAGCAAACGGAGCCGGTGAAACTCGCCGAAAAAATCAGAAGGACACCACCACCGTCTACCTCTACTCTCTCAATATTTTCCCCTTGATATTTTCAACCAATGAAAGCGGGCAAGATCCATTATAGATCTTGACAAAAAAATAGCCGAAATACCACTGCCTCACCCCCCTCCTCCTTCATTTTTTTCTAGTCATTTTCTCTTTCCTCTCTGCAATTTGTTGATCTAAAAACTTAGGAGGTTTCAGAACTTTTTGAACTTAGATGGAAAATGGATCCGCGCCATATCCCGCTAAAAATCCTTGGATCTGCTCGTTATTTTTGGATTTCCGGTGACCTTTAGATATATTCTCATGTTAATAAAAATCTTTTCCGGTGACCTTTGGAAATCCGCTCTTGTCAATAGAAATCTTTTCAGCCACTGTGCAAAAATTTGCTTCAGACTTCTGCTAATATGAAAGCACAATCACGTGATGAACTTTCTGTTCAATTGTCTCTCAACTTAATCTCATTTTCATTCATTTGTTCAAATAACAATTGTTAGGAACAACGCCAAAAATTTCTTTTAATGATTGCTTGGAGAAACGTCGGAAACCTGCTCGTATTTAGTGGAGTTATGTTAGTTGGGAGGGGGGGTTTAGGGTCGGGCAACGGGGCGGATAAGAGATGAATCAGGTATTTTAAATTGGGGATAGATCAATTGAATCTGAGAGTGACACATGGCCAGATGTCTAAATTAGGGGTAGATTCGAACAATAGTATAACAGTAGGGACACAATTGACCAAATAGTACAACGGATGATATTTTTAAACAATATTCAATAGTACAGGAGCAATTTTGACCCTTTACCGTAAAATAAGACTAAGTCCCGAAATCTCAACCTTTTGTTCAGTTGCAGATATCGCAAATACAACCTGGGGTTCGCAAATTCAAACCTCGCAAATGTAACATGGGTATCGCAAAAGCGAGCCCTGACAGCCCGCACAAATGTCGCTATTGTGACAAAGAGCTTCTCAATTGCGATTGCAAACTCTTCGCAAATGCGACCATGTGGACGCAAATGCGACCTGACCATACCCAACATTGACTTCGTAAATGCAATAAGGGCGTCACATTTGTGACAGTTGAACTTGCCCTGCCCTCTTCACAATTGCGATGTCGGTGCTTTCAATTGTGATAACTGCAACACGAGCACACCAGCAACTACTAGTTCAAACCAATCCTAAACACGTCTGAAATTCGCCCGAGCCCCCAGGACCCCACACCAAACATCCACACAAGTCTAAAAATATCATACAAATTCACTCGTGATTAAAATGCTGAAATAACATCCGAAACTACGAATTGGACACCAAAACACATAGAATTCAAAATGAAACTCTAGAATCACTAAATTCACAACCAAGTGTCTGATTCCTATCAAACCAACTCGAAATGATACCAAATTTTGCAGACAAATTCCAAATGACAAAACGGACCTATTCCAAGTCCTGAAACAAAAAATTGGAACCCAATAGCTATAAAGTCAAGCTATGGTCAAACATAAGGAATTTCTAAACCTTCAAATTGCCAACTTTCGGCAAAATAAGCCAAATCAACCTAGGAACCTCAAGATCTAAATCCGGACATACGCCTATGTCCAAAATCACCATACAAACCTATTGGAACCATAAAAATACCATTCCGGGGTAATTTTCACTGAAGTCAAACTTCGGTCAATATTTCCAACTTAAACTTCTAAACTAAGAACTCATCAATCCAATTCAAACCAAATCCTCTCCGAAGCAAAATAAATTATCCTCGCAAGTCATAAAACCTCAAATACACATACGGGAAGCTTCAAAAGGGGAAATAAGGCTCAAATATACAAAATGACCGGTCGGGTCATTATATTCTCCCCTCTTAAACAAACGTTCGTCCTCGAACGAGTATCGAGACATAACTGAAGTTCTAAAAAGATGAGGATAATAGCTACACATATCATGCTCGATCTCCCAAGTCACCTCCTCGACCGGTTGACCACTCCACTAAACCTTTAATGATGCAATGTTCTTCGACCTCAATTTCCAGACTTACCTGTCCAAAATAGTTATCGGCTCCTCAACATAAATCAAATACTCGTCCAATTGCTCTAAACTGAAATCTAACACATGAGACATATCACCATAATACTTCCGAAGCACAGAAACATGCAACATCGGGTGAACCCCCGATAAGCTGGGTGGCAATGCAAGTCTGTAGGCCACCTCACCAACTCTCTCAAGGATCTCAAAAGGACCAATATACCGAGGGCTGAACTTGCCCTTCTTCTCAAACCTTATCACACCCTTTACGTGTGAAACTCTGAGCAAAACCCTCTCATCCACCATAAATGCCACATCACGAGCCCTCCTATCAGCATAACTCTTTTGTCTGAGCAGCTCTATACGGAGTCGCTCCTGAATCAAATTCACCTTCTACAAGACATCTCGAACCAAATTTGTGCCCAACAACCTAGCCTCCCCAGGCTCAAACTAACCAACCAGAGAACGACATCGCCTCCCATATAAAGCCTCATAAGGAGCCATCAGGATGCTCGACTGATAGTTGTTGTTGTAGGTGAACTCTGCAAGCGGTAGAAACTGATCCCATATACCCCCAAAAACAATGACACAGGCATATAACATGTCCTCCAAGATCTGAATAATGCGCTTGGGCTGCCTGTCCATCTTTGGATGAAATGTCATACTGAGTTCGACCTGTGCTCCCAACTCACGCTGCATGATTCTCCAAAAATACGATATGAACTGCGTGCCTCAATCCAAGATGATATAAACTGGCGCACCATGAAGGCAAACAATCTCACGAAAATAAATCTAAGCCAGTTGCTCTAAAGAGTAGGTAGTCATGATTGGAATGAAGTATGTAGACTTGGTCAGTCTGTCCACAATGACCCACACTGAGTCAAATATCCTCAAGGTTTGTGGGGGTCTAACTAAAAAAACCATGGGGATACGCTCTCAGTTCCACTTCAGAATCACAAGCCTCTAAAGTAAACCACCCAGCCTCTAATGCTCGTACTTAAACTGCAGACAGTTCAAACACCGAGCTACATACTCCATAATGTCTTTCTTCATTCTTCTCCACCAGTAGTGCTGTTGAAAATCATGGTACATATTTGCGGCGCCCGGATGAATAGAATACCGTGAACTATGGACCACCTCAAGAATCAACTCACGCAACCCATAAACATTCGGAACACAGATCCAGCCTTGCATCCTCAACAACCTATCATCACCAATGGTCACCTCTTTGGCATCACCGTGCTACACCTTGTCCTTACGGAAAACCAAATGGGGATCATCATAATAATGTGCCTTGATGCGCTCAAAGAAAGAAGACTATGAAACCATGCAAGCAAGAACTCAGCTAGGCTCCGAAACATCCAACCTCACGAACTTGTTGGCCAGAGCCTGATGATCCAAAGCTAATGGTCTCTCCCTAACTGGAATAAAACAAGACTACCCATGCTCTCAGCCTTCCTACTCAAGGCATTGACCACCACATTGTCCTTCTTAGGATGTAAAGAATGGTGATATCATAGTCCTTTAGTAACTCCAAACACCTCTGTTGCCTCAAGTTCAGATCTTTTTTCTTGAATAAGTGTTGTAGACTCCTGTGATTCGTGAACACATCACAAGACACACCGTAAAGATAGTGCCTCCAAATCTTCAGTGCATGAACAATGGCTGAGAGCTCCAAATCATTGATGCACCTAATGCCAATCTATGAAGCATCACAATAGACTATATAAGAACCTGATGCTGAAGGCAAAACCAGAACTGGAACTGTAGTCAAAGCAGTCTTGAGCTTCTGAAAGCTCTCCTCACACTCATCATACAACCTAAATGGGGCACCCTTCTGAGTCAATCTAGTCAAAGGAGTTGCGGTGGATGAAAAAACCTTCACGAAATGGCAATAATACCCAGTCAAGCCTAGAAAACTCTGAATCTCAGTAGCAGAAGACGGTCCGGGCCAACTCTGAACTACCTCAATCTTTTTCGGATCCACCTTAATCCCATCACTAGACACCACATGGCCCAAGAATGCCATCGAATCAAGCCAAGACTGACACTTGGAGAATTTATCATATAGATTCTTCTCCCTCAAAGCCTGGAGCACGATCCTCAAGTGTTTCTCATGATCCTCCCGTCTACGAGAATACACCAATATATCATCAATGACACGATGACGAAGAATCAAGATATAGCTGGAACAAGCTGTTCATCAAGTGCATAAATGATGCTAGGGCATTGGTTAGCCCCGAAAGACATCACCAGAAACTCATATTGACTGTAGTGGGTCCTGAAAGAAGTCTTCGAAATCGCTGAAGCCTGAATCTTTAACTTATGGTACCCCAATCTCAAGTCAATATTCGAGAATACCCTAGCACCCTAAAGTTGATCAAACAAGTCATCAATATGTGGTAGTAGGTACTTGTTCTTGACTGTAACCTTGTTTAGCTGCTTGTAGTCAATACATATCCTCATAGAGCCGTTTTTCTTCTTTGCAAATAGAACTGGAGCACCCCAAGGTGAGACACTTGGTCTGATAAAACCCTTATCAAGCAACTCCTGAAGTTGTTCCTTTAATTCCTTTAATTCCACTAGTGTCATGTGATATGGTGGAATAGAGATGGGCTGAGTGCCCGACACCAAGTCGATACTCGGTAGGTCTTCTTGAAATACATTTGGGAAATCTCTTACTACCGAAACTGACTCAACGGTAGGACTACCAGCACTAACATCCCTCGCAAAGGCTAAGTAAGCCAAGAACCCCTTCTGAACCATCGATTGTGCCTTTAGGAAAGAAACAACCCTACTAGGAAGATGGCCCAATGAACCTCTCCACTCCAACTGCGGCAACCCAGGCATAGCCAATGTCACGATCTTAGCGTGAAATCAAGAATAGAATGTGGCGACAACCAGTCCATGCCCAAAATCACATCAAAGTCCACCATATTGAGTAATAGAAGGTCAACCCTAGTCTCCTAACCTTCGATAATAACCAAACAAGAACGAAAGACTCGGTCTACCATAATAGAATCATTAACATGCGTAGACACATAAACAGGTGTACTCAAAGAATCACGAGACATGTCCAAATACAGAGTAAGATGACACATACGAATGCTTGGAACCCAAATCAAATAAAACTGATGCATCTCTATGACAGAACGGAAAAATACCTGTGATGACAGCATCTGATGCAACAACCTCAGTCCTACCTGAAAAAGAATAACAACGGGCCTGACCTCCCCCTCTAGGACGTCCTTTACACGCTTGTCCTCCATCCCTAGCTGGCTGTGCAGGTGTAGCAGCTACTGGAGTAGCAACTGTAGCTTGAGTACCCTATGGAGGTCTACCCCTCTGAAGTCTAGGACAGTGCCTTACCATATACCTGGTATTACCACACTCAAAACAACCTCTCTGAGGGCGCGACTTCTAGAACTGAGTCTGACCCAGATGTCTAGAATAACCATTGTAGGCACCCCGTGCAGGAGGTGTACTAGAAGATGGATGACCAAAATGAGTACTCTAAGGTCCCTGAATAGCAGGAACACTGTGAGTAACCTGAAACGCAGACTGAACTGGTCGAATGATGACACCTCTACCATTACAAGCTGATATTGTAGAGCGGGTACCACTAAACCCTCCAAAATCTCGAGGCCTCTTGCCTCCCTATCCTCCCTCTCCTGCCCACGCATATGCTCCAATCTTCGAGCGATCTCCACAACCTACTGAAATGGAGTATTAGTCTCCATCTTCCCTGCCATCCCAAATCTGAGACCATAACTGAGCCCCTCGAAAAATCTGTGGACTCGCTCTCTGACTATAAAAACCAAAGCAAGTGCATGGAGAGATAGTTCACTAAGCCTTATGGCATACTCGGACATGGTCATAGTCCCCTAACGCAACTGCTCAAACTCTGTGCGCAACACATCTCTGAGGGTCTAGGGAACAAACTCCCCCAAAAATAGGTCAAAAAACTGAGCCCAAGTGAGTGTCACTGCATCAACTGGCCTACTTTCCTCATAAGCCTGCCACTATCTTTATGCCGACCCCGTCAACTAAAAGGTAGTAAAGTTGACCCCGCTCACCTCCACAATGCCCATGGTGCGGAGAATACAGTGGCACTGGTCTAAGTTACCCTATGCATCCTCAGAAATTGCGACACTAAAAGTAGGAGGAAAATACCACTTGAACCTCTCTAACCTCTTCTACTCCTCCTCAGATGCCACTAGCCTAACCTCAGGCTGAACCGCAGTCATGGGTTGTACCGGCATAGCACCCGGAACCTGATCAACATGAGTCCGCTGCTTTGGAGTACGGGCTGCAGAAGTCTAAGCTCCTCCCCCGGCCTAAAAAGTAGCTGGTGCGGACTGGGATCAATCCGGCCTGAGCCAAAGTACCGAACATGCTCAGGAAGCGCGCCAAGGTCTCCTGAAGTCCAGGGGTTGCGACATGCGTCTCAGGTGCCTGCTCCCCAACCGGAGCTGTTGGTGGCTCCTCAGTTGCTGCTCTAGCAGGTGCTCTAGTTATAGCACGCGCTCCTCCTCGACCTCCGCCCCGGCCTCTAGCAACACTGGTACCAGAGGCAGCTTCGTCAGTAACTAAAGCTCGTGTCCTCACTATCTGTGAAATAATAGAAAGACAAAGGCTCAGATTCTAAAATCAATAAATCCGCACGACCAAAAATTCATCTTAATTCAATTCGATTTGATTAACATGCCATCAAGTTCTAAAAATCATAAAACAATTATTATCACCACAATACCCATTGTGCTGTAGCAATATAGGTATTTCTGCCGTTGTTAGATTTCAACTTTGCATTACAAATCTTCCCAAATTTGTTAGTTTCTGAGGAGCATCTTCGATATTTTTTTTTTGCTTCAATTTTGTGCGCAGAAGCTACTATAATTGTTAGGTTTTCGTTGAATTCCAATTTATAGTATCCATATTTAGTGGGCGAAAAATCAGGCTGAGAAAATCATGCGTATATGAAAAGCGATATGGCTATACATGCGAAGAAATTTTGGGGTACCGATGATCATTTTAAATTTTAGTTAAGGGTGTTAAACGGGTCGGGTCAGCCCGGTTCCGGATCGACCCAGACCGGTTAAACCCGGAACCAGCCCGGATCGGCTAGAGGGGGCTGGGTTGGGCTGGGTAGGGGGGTAGAGGGGGTTGGTCCATTTAGGTTAGTGAAAACGGATAACCGGTCCGGTTGAACCCGGTCCAGTGAAAAGTAACCCTTACCGGATTAACCGGCCCGATTCAACGGCCAAAAAAAAAATTTTTTTGTTTTTTTTTTTAATTTTCGAAATATGTGGGCCCCACTGACCGTTGGCAACGGTCAGACCTTGAATTGGTCCGTTGGCCAACGGAAATATTGCATAAATAGCCTTTTTTTTAAAATTTTTAACCCTTTTTCAATTTACAAAACTAACCTTCTCTAAAACTATAAATACCCCCCCCCCCCTCTTCTTCATTTCTTCACTCAGTACTCATTTCTCAATATCAATTTCTCTCATTATCTCATTCTCCAATTTGCAAGACTTCAAGTCTCAATCTCAAATTCTCAATTCTCAAATCTCAAGTTAAATCATGCCTCGTACTTCTAGAGTGCGCTCATATGTGTGGCAACACTTTGAGGTGGTAGAAGAAAATGAAGAAGGTCAGAAATTAAAGTGCAAGAACTGTGGTCAAGTCTTAAATTTACGTTCAGAGTCTGGCGCAGGCAGTTTAAGGAGGCATATAAAGTATTGTCTTGAGCGTCCTCCGGAAATTCGTATTTAAGATTTTTCGATAATTTTTGTTATTTTAAAATTATTAGACGTATTTATGCTTAACGTTTTAGTTTGTTAGATTAATTTGAAGTATTATTAATTTATTATGCATGAAAATTTAGTTTTACTATTTTTTTGTTAATTTACTTTTTAAATGCAAACTTTAATTTTGAATTTTGAAATAAATGTAGTACTTGCAATTTATAAGTACAATTTTTTCCCATCTTCCTTGTATTCTTTAAATTAATACAAAGTATTAATATAACTTACAATAGTTATACAAAATTCCAAAAAAAAAAAATTAAAAATACACTAAACCCGACCCGGCCCGGCCCCCTCAACCTGTAACCCTTACGGTTCAATTTTTACCCGGATGAACCCGAACCCGTTAAACCCGTTAAGAACCAACCCGGAACCTGCCCGGACCGTAACCCGTACAAGTCCAAAAAATAGAGGCCCGGCCCGGCCCACCCGTTTAACACCCTTAATTTTAGTGGCAGAGGTTGTCATAAAGTCCTAGTAGTGGGGGTATTTATGTCATTTTCCCTAAAATCTTCAAAACGTTTGAATTGGGAGCATATTTTGTAATATTTTATAAAAGGGAGCATTTTGGTCATAAAGTTTTTAAAGGGATCTCTTAACGTAATTTTCCAATTAATCTCTTATAAAATTTGAGTTCAACATCTAAGAGTTATAAAGGAAATATTTATATACTACTTTCTCACTTTTATTTTGAGTGTGTTTGGTACGAAGGAAAACATTTTCAAATTTTTCCATGTTTGGTTGGCTTAAATGTTTTGGAAAGTATTTTCCTCATGAACTCGTATTCCTCTAATTGGGGGAAAATATTTTCCCTATCAAGAGAAGGGAAATATTTTTCAAAACTCCTTCTCAACCTTCTCCACCCTATTCCCCATCTTNACCCTAAATAAAAATATTATTAATAGTACTTTCTTTTCATGTTATAGATAGATTTTTTTCCCACTCATTTTAACAAATGAGTATTTTTTTTCATGATATAAAAAGTTTTTTTTTATTTTAACAAAAAAAGTACTTTCTTTTCATGATGTAGGAAAAGTATTTTCTTTCATTTCAACGAAAAAAAGTATTTTCTTATCATGAAGTAAAAAAGTATTTTTTTTTCATTTCAATAAAATGAGTAATGAGTATTTTCTTTTCATTATGTAGAAAAAGTATTTTCTTTTATTTTAATAAAATGAGTACTTTATTTTCATGTTGTAGAAAGAGCACTTTCATTTTCAACCATAAAAAAAAAATCTTTTTAAGTTATGGAGCAAAAATTACAACGTTATTTTTGCGTAAAACAGTGAAGCAACACATTAGTTCCTTTGGGTTTATGTGATTTTTTAGAAGAATAATTAAATTCTTGAAGAAAATAGGATCCTAAAAACGTTGGGTGTGGGGGGGTGGGGGGAGGGGGGATGAGGGGAGTAACATAAAAAAATATTTTACGGAAATATTTTTCACTCACCAACCAAACAAAGGAAAATAAGTGATAAAACCACTCATTTTCCATGAAAATATTTTGTAGGAAAACATTTTCCTTCGTACGAAACACACCCTTTATGTGACAGTATTTTCTTATTGATCATTGAAAAATGAATGATATTTTTCTAATCATGAAGATATATAATTAACTTTAAAGTTCTCATTTAACTCTTATTGACATATTCTTGCAGCCACGTAAATTAATGACATGTTATTGTCATAAATTTTAAAAGTATTTATTTTATTTTTTGAATTCTTACCTAATCAAACTAACTATGCCGCATAACTTTAAAAATTGGTGGAGTATTAGATTGCATTGTTCCAGTTTGTTACTTAAAAGGCACTCACCAAATATATTGTTGTACTCTCAGCCGGAAGAAAAGAGAGAAAATCAGTGAACTTTTAATCAGTTCCCTTCTTATAATTTTCCAGCAAGAGGAATATATTACGTTCCAATCTTCCAAAACGTACCTTTAGGAAAAGGCACTTGAAAGAAAAGTGACACCCTGAAAAGTCAACGCAAGCTTGTATCATATATGGAAGCAAACATTCAATGAATCAAACACAATTAAAATGTTCCTTAAGCATAGGTCAATACTTAGCAATATTTCAAGCGATTGAACGTTACTCAAAGTTCTACAAAATACAAAAACCAAAAAAGTCAAATTAATCATCAGTAAGTTGGCAGTTTCATATTGCATCTACTAAATTTTTCTTAAAAGTTATCCAAATCATAATCTATGTCCCAATTTTGAGCAATTAGAAATGCTTCGTTTGTCCCCACGGCAAAGGGTTAAATATACCCATGTACTATGAGAAAAGGTTTAAATATATCTTTCATTATACTTTGGGTCCAAATATATCCCTATCATATTATTATTGGTTCAAATATACCCTTCTTCTGTTGAGCTTGTCCAAGGTGGACATTCAATCCTACGTGGCACTGATATTTGATGAGGTGGATGCCACATGGCATGCCACCTCAGCGCCCCTAATCCATATATAAAAGACTAAAATTTGAAATACAATATTTTGTATGGTAACAGTAATGGTGGCAATAGTGATGGAGGAGAAGGAAATTTTAGTGGTAGAAAAAAAAAGAAGGGATGGGTAAAATGGGTTAGCGGCGGTGAGGTGGCAAGTCATGTGGCATCCACCTCATCAAATGTCAGTCCACGTATAGTATTGGATATACTTTGGACAAACATGACGGAAAAGGGGTATATTTGAACCAAAAGTATAACAACAAAGGTATATATGGACTCAAAGTATAACAAGAGGTACATTTAAATCTTTTCTAATAGTCAAGGACGGCTCAACAAGCTTTGTGGCCTAAAGCCAAACTTTTATGAGGGGCCTTAACTTTTTTTTTTTTAACAAAAAAATATTTATGTATACGGATAAAATCGGAGGGTCCAATTTTTCATCATTAAAGCGCTTCGGAAGGTCACCTCGAAGGCTCGAGGCTATGGTCGAGCAACCCTCCCTCAAGGATCGTCGACGCTCGACCTCACGGTAGCATTGATCATGGTGATGGTGGAAATGGGAGGTTCCCAAGGTACACGCCTAGGACTGACAAAGTCTGCTAGTCTACTCTAAATCTAGCCGGGGCGTCATATAGTTGTCCCGTCTCCCTATCTTTATAATTAATGCCTCTTGTACTTCGTTGGGATTCTCCTCCTATATAAAGGGGATACTTGTCATTATGTAGCTCTCCATGTTGCTCCAGTTACTCCACACGAATATATGAAGAACATTCTCCCTGCTTTCTAACATTCTTTTTTGTTATTATTACTTTCATTTATTATCTTCATACTTGTTCATCATTTATTGCTTATCATTGGCCATAAAGAGCCTTTATTAATTTCGACATAACTGTTAGCCCTACCCCGATAGCCCCCGATAGTTCGTTACCGAGCTACTGGATCGACCTCGAAGCCCCATATCGACAAGCTCGATGCCTCGATTGTCAGCCTCTCGGTTTGGTTATCATATCATTTTTAGCTCGTACTTCGTCTCTAAACTGCATATACGTAGCATCATCTACTTAACAACTAGCATAAAAAATAGATCACATATTTTTAGAGTCCATCAACAAATTTAATTATTATTACCATTTTCACGGTAAACAGTTTGGCGCCCACCGTGGGGCTAAAAACAATAGTGATCATATTCTTGCCGGTTCCATTACACAACGCAAGTTATCTTTCACACTTTTTCTTGTTCAAAGATTTTTGATTTCAGGTCGTAATGTCTGATTCAGTGAACAACAATATTGAGAACCACAGAGAGAATGTTGTGGCTGTTCCAGGTGTTGGTGAACCACCACAAAACCTTGAGAACGCACCAGGACCGATTCCGGTGGACGAAGTCTCATGCGACGCTCGACACGTTGAAATAAGCTTCCACACTAACAGGAGCATAGACCAAGGCGACCAGCAGGAAGCCCGAAAAATCCAAGCTCGGGAAGAACGGGAAGTTAGCCTTCATGTTATTTTTGAAATGTTGCAGGCACAACAGCTGGCTATTGCTCAGCTGCAAAGTCACCAGAAAACTCCTAGCACAGTAGCACTGGGGACAGCTCCCCCGGCCGAACAGGCACCGGAAAGGTCAAGCAATAATGGGTCGATAGCCGATCCCGCCATCGTAAAGATGCTCAAGGACCCCACCAAAAGGATCGAATCGGGCGAGAAAAAGATAGAAGCCAACGATAAGAAGGTCGAGACTTACAACTCAAGGGTCGACCAAATTCCAGGAGCGCCCCCGATCTTGAAGGGCGTGGACTCAAAGAAGTTCGTGCAGAAGCCGTTCCCACAGGAAGCGGCCCCGAAACCCATTCCAAAGAATTTTAGAATGCCAGATCTTCCGAAATACAACGGTACCTCGGACCCCAACGAACACGTTACCACTTACACCTGTGCAGTAAAGGGCAACGACATGAAGGACGAAAAGATCGAGTCCTTCCTGCTGAAAAATTTTGGAGAAACACTTTCTAAAGGGGCGATGATGTGGTATCATAACTTGGCCCCAAACTCTATAGACTCATTTGCCATGTTGGCGGATTCCTTCATAAAGGCGCAAGGAAATTCGACGTCATCAAAATCAAGCAAGGGAAAACGAGATGCTGCGAGAATTTGTGTCTCGCTTTCAAATGGAAAGAATGGAACTACCACCGGTCTCCGACGAGTGGGCGGTACAGGCCTTCACTCAAGGTCTGAACGAGCGAAGCTCGGTAGCTTCGAAGCAGCTGAAAGAGAATCCGGTCGAGTACCCCGCCGTGACTTGGTCGGATGTTCATATCGATACCAGTCGAAAATCAGGGTCGAGGAAGATCAGCTGGGAGCCCCCTCGGGCTCGGTATACCCAAGACGACTCCTAACGAAGGAGCCAAAGCCAAACAAAGAAAGATATCAGCCATACACCAAAGACCGAAGGAACGCCCCCGCCTCGAAATAACCGAAGGATAGACCGAGGACAGAATCCTCGGGGACTCATCAATAGAGCCGGCTTCGACAGGAACGCAGGACCAGCAGAGGCGCCTCGCCTGTCAGAGTACAACTTCAACGTTGATATATCGGATATTGTCTTCGCCCTCAGCAGAATAAAAGACGCCAAGTGGCCCAGGCCTGTGTAATCGGATCCTTCACAAAGGAATCATAACTTAATATGTGAATTTCACGACACACAGGGCCACAGGACCGAGGATTGTAGGGGTGTTCAAAACCGATCCGAAATCGAAAACCGATCCGAAACCGAAGCTTAATGGCTTATTGGTATCGGCTTAACGGTTTAACGGACGGGGAACGGATTGAAATTTTTTTATTAACGGCTTATCGGTTTGGGGGCGGATTAGTCAATTTTCTTAACGGCTAATCCGTTAACCCGTTAAAGAATATATATATATATATATATACACACGGGATTAGATCAATAGAGATCAAAACAACAAATTTTTGTCATCTGTACCACAATATGGCACAAAGAAATGCGGAAGTATTAAAATTCATCTGACAGTCGATGTACAAATATCCTATATAATGTTCATGTAAGAAGGAAATTATGACATGTACAACCAACTCATCAACTAAACTGCTCCTGTAAGATATGCTTTTACAATGGCCTTATCTATCTGGATGTACAAAGGAACATCACACACACCAACAAAATTTATCTTGACTGCAATTTCATATGATGGACAGTCAACAGTGCACTCAGCTACACCCTGAGCCTTCTAAAATATGGAGGACATCACTACTGTGCTTGCATCGATTCTGAGGGGATATCTCAAGATTCAGTCAATCAGGTGGCAGAAATGGCTCTTCTCCACTTATCAGACACTTGCATTGCATCTTTGGAAACGCTACATTACGTTGGGCTTAAGCAAGTAATTTCAGCGTTCACTGTCTTTCCAGCAGACTCCTTCCACCGTACTACTGGTTTCTGTTCAGCTTCCTAAACTTTTTCGATGATTCTTAACGGGTTAACGGATTAATTTCGATTTTTGAATTTGTATGCTAGACTGTTAGCAAATAATTAATGCACGCAATATAGGTTGAATTAGGCCGATAAACCGTCCAATAACCGCCCGATAAGAGGTAAACCGATACCAACCCGCCCGATATCTTATCGGGTGGCTAGTGGATTAATACATTTAAAAGACGATAACCGTTAAGCCAAACCGTTAAGAGTAAATAACCGTCCAATCCGCCCGATAAGCAGCCCTAGAGGATTGCCACCAGCTCCGAGAGGAAGTAGCCAGACTACTCAACAAGGGTCATCTCCGGGAATTCCTAAGTGATCGGGCCAAGAACCAGGTTCGAGAAAGAGAGGCGATCAAGAAAAACGAAACGAACGAGCCGCAACATGTCATCCACATGATGTTGGGAGGCGTTGACGTCCCGCAAGAACCCGTGATGAGAAGGCCAAAAATATCCATCACTAGAGAAAAGCGAACCCGGGGGTACATACCCGAGGACGCCCTCACGTTCAGCGAAGAGGACACTGAGACCTTGTCTCAACCTCACAATGACGCACTGATAATCTCTTTCCTCGTAAATACATTTCAAGTAAAACGTGTACTCGTGGATCCAGGTAGCTCGGTCAACATTATCAGGTCAAGGGTAATAGAGCAGCTCAGACTACTTGACCAAATCGTGCCCGCCACTCGAGTCCTCAACGAATTCAACATGTCAAGCGAAACGACAAAAGCAGAAATCAACCTCCCGGTCAACGTGGCCGGCACGACCCAAAATGCCAAATTTCATGTCATCGAAGTAGACATGACGCCTTGTTCGGGAGACCATGGATACACCGTATGAGAGAAGTACCATCCACCCTCCACCAAATGATGAAATTCTCGACAAAGGATGGGATTAAAACCGTCTACGGGGAACAGCATGCAGCGAGGGAATGTTCGCCGTGCACGATGTGACACCAACACCGATACCTCCGCCCGCGAAAGAACCAAAGGATAATCAAACTACATCTTCGGCTAAGCACGATTGAACAAAATAGAGGACCGTACTGCGTCCTCATCACAAGCGACTAAGATATATCGGACCTCGTAACACCATCGACACATCCCCCGCTAAGGTATCACCATCTCCCTTTTTCATTTTTTATTTCGCACTATCTCTTATGCAGGCGCCCGAACGAAGCGGTCGAGTTGTTGATCCAGCTCGAAGACCTTAAGGTTTTAAAGCATCCGTTGCACTCTTTTTCTTCGGCCGAGTTTTTATCCTGACAAGGGTTTTTACCGGCAAGGTTTTTAACGAGGCAACAACCATATGCTACCTAAAGAGGCTCAACAAGTATTCAAGGTTTTCTTTTGCAATCCACCTCCAATACTGGGGGAATCCCCCCCCCCACCCCGTCCGAAACGGTCACCTGCTACGACGGAAACGCCTAGGTTACTACTACAAAACGTGA
>NC_031999.1:43084270-43109087 GCF_001879085.1 Nicotiana attenuata
GAAATCAATAATAACAAATCATCATGTGATATTAGAGCAGTTGCAAAACAACCTTTTAGAGAAAACGGTGAGACTGGTGAAATCTTAGAGAAAACATTCTTAGCTCAGTGTTAAACCTCTTTTGAAAATAACTTTTTTCAGCCTTACGCAATATGGATGCAAACAAAATAGTGCAGATAAGCACAGAAATCCGCCCTCGGGCCACAACACTCAGTCATCGGATAATGCAGCAATCATGTAGATATTGACATGAAGTAGCCACAGACAACAGATAATGGCAGACAAATGAAATAAAGTTAAACACATAGACACAGTACAGTACCCTGCGCGCGTGCAGCGCCGATTCCACATATCGTGCTGGCCTGCAGCCCGAATCCGTTATATTATCGACACGCTAACACGAAGGTATGCAGGACTCCGAGAGGGCCCCTACGGCCATGCGCAATATCAGAGCCATCTCGTGCAATCAATCTAGGTCCATCACCTCATATCGAATATCAGTAGTATAACACTGCTGCGGCGTGCAGCCCAATCCAAACGTATCCTCACAATACAGGCCCTCGGCCTTACCCAGTCAAAGATCAACAAGCCACTCGGGCAACAGTAAAACATGATGCTCAGCCTAAAATATTTTTGAAAATATCATTTCAAGCGTTTAAGGCATAATAAACTTGGTTGAGTTTTAAAACAGTGGAAAATACGTGACTGAGCCCAAGTATATAATTAAAACAGTGAGGAATTTTCAACAACAATCCCCGAAGGGTTCAAATAGCTGGCACGAAGCCCAAATATGGCAATCAGCCCAAATTGTGATGATAACAAGTAATCTCAAACAAATACGCAGTAAATTCATCAATCGGGACGGACCAAGTCGCAATCCCCAACGGTGCTCTACCCCACGCTCGCTATCCGGAGTGCAAGTCACCTCAATATAGCACTATGATGTGCAAATTCGGGGTTTCAAACCCTCAGGATATCATTTACAATCATTACTCACCTCGATCCGGTCCAAACTCTAGCTCGCGATGCCTCGCCCGCACAAATCGACCTCCGGATGCTCCAAATCTAGCCACAATCTACATAATCATTAAAATATGCTAAGGGAGCGAAGCCCACTCGAAAATATCCAATTTAACATCAATATCCCGAAATTGCTCAAACCCGGCCCCCGGGCCCACGCTTCGGAATTCGACGAAACTTACAAAATCCGACAACCCATTCAAACACGAGTCCAACCATACCAAAATTACTAAATTCCGATAACAATTCGGCCTCCAAATCTTCAAATCTTATTTTCAAATCCCTAGGTCCAAATCCCCAATTTACACCTCAAAAACATGTAATCTAGTCGGATTATTCGATGATAATTCAATATTATGGAGTAGAAATGATCACAAGTGACTTACCTCAAGATTTCCCATGATTTCTTGCTCAAAAATCGCCCCAAGCTGTGTTCTTTCACCAAATAAAACAGGTCAAAATGAGCAGAAAAACGCAACAGCTTTATTAAACCTATTCTGGTCGCTAAAAGAGCCATTCCCGTCGCTAAAAGTGACAAATCTTGTCGCTAAAGGTGCGCACCAGATCCTGCTGCACCAGCAATGTTTATTTTCACTAAAAAGGCTCTAACTCCACCATACGAACTCGGAATTTGATGATTCTTGTTCCTATGAGTCACAAATAATGATACGAACACAGTCCTTCAATCGAAACTCAATTCGGAGCTGGTTTGCTCAGTGCGATATCCATTTCGCTCGTTAAACAATTAACTCATGATTCAAGTCAAAAACTCAATCGCGACTTGATGAAATTAGGCCAAACTTTCCAGATCATCCTATAATTCATTATCAAAATTCTGGTAAGTCTCAAAATCAAATTTCGATCTCTAGAACTAAAAATGGACCTTTGGATCATTACATGCTTATAATCAAAATGCCAAAATCTTCCAAAAACTCTTCCAAAACATATCCGAGCCTCATGGGACCCCGTCCAAACATGCCAACACACCCCATAACATAATTCAAACTTGTTCCAACCTTCGGAGCGCTCAAAACAACATCAAAACATCAAATCACCCTCGGATTCAAGCCTAAGAATTCCAAAACTTCCGAAATCCGAATTCGATCAAAAAGTCGACCAAACGACGTCCAAATGACCTGAAATTTTGCACACACATCACAAGTGACATAACGAAGCTACATAAACTCTCGAAATTCCATTCCGATCCTCGGATCAAAATCTCACCTATCAACCGGAATTCGCCAAAATATTAACTTTGCCAATTCAAGCCGAATCCTTCCACAGACTTCCAAAATGCATTCCGATCGCGCTCCTAAGTCATAAATCACCCAACGAAGCTATCCAAATCGTAAAATTTCTGATCCGAGCTCATATACAAATAAGTCAACTCTTAGTCAAACCTTTCAAATTCAAAGCTTTCAACTGAGGCTGTTCCTTCAAATTCATTCCGATTTTCCTGAAAGCCAAAACCAACGATCTACATCGGTCATAATGCATAACACGGGACAAGTCCTGCCCGAAAACTGGCGATCAAAGTGCAAAAGCTCAAAATGACCGGTTGGGTCGTTACACGAGGTGAGTCTCCTTTCTAACCTTGTAAGAGAGAATTGTCCCCATAGGTGAAATAATTGGTTATGTGCTCCTATTTGTGGGGGCTAAGTACGCACGAGGTGACGAGAGTACGTGCGTAGCTACTAATATGTGTAATTCCAGGTAGTCTGGGACCCAAAAGCATGCTATACTTGGAATATCTGTGATCTTATTGACAATTGAATTTCTTAAATCCTATCGAATTGGTAAATGAATTTCTAAGAGCATTAAACTTCATTTTCTTAAATCATTAAAAGAGAATTGGCTTTTATTTGGATAAATGTTCCCTGATAAATTCTTAATTTGCTGTTTGAGCATGTATTTTTATGTGTACCTGCGTCACATGAATGCTTCGCGAGCAGGGTGATTGTTTAGTTAAAATTTGACCGCGTCGCATGTATGATTCGCGAGCGGGGTAATAGATGCATCTATGGTTCGCGCCGTTCGACCCTCGGCAGTGCATATTTTACATTTATGTTGGATCGGGCCGTACGACCTCGGCATGATTTACGCATGCTTGTATTGCCTGCATTGAGATTTATTGAGATTGATATCTGCTCTCCCCGACTTGAGATAATTGTTAATTAATGGATTATGAATCCAGAGACTGTTAATAAAAAGGAACTTTTACCTGTTTCGTGGCTCATTTGAATTTACTGTCGTTCTTAATAAATCCGTGATTCATCGCATGAATAATATTATTATTGGACCATTATTAAGTGTCGATGCTGCCATCTCGTCTCTACTTCTTCGAGATTAGGCGGGATACTTACTGAGTACACGTTGTTTTTGTACTCATGCTAGACTTGCTGTGCATTTTGTTGCACAGGTACAAGTATTACTAGTGGCCTATTGGGCGTAGCAGCATGGATGATACGGAGACTAGGTGAGCTGTATTTCTCGAGGTGACCCGCAGCTAGTATAGTCTCTCTCTCAGCATTGTATTTACTTTCTGTCCAATTTGTGTTCCGGACAGTTACTGTACTTTATTCGATTTCTTAGAAATTGCTCATGCACTTGTGACACCGGGTTCTAGGATGATTATGAAGTATTTTGTATTAACTGCTTAACATTTAATTGATTTGAAACGATTATCTTTTACTGGTAAATTTGAAAGAAAGTCATAGTTTTCAAGAGTATTAAAACGAGAATTTAATTAAGTATTTTGGTTGGCTTGCCTGACAGTGGTGTCCGGCGCCATCACGACCCTTAGTGGAATTTGGGTCGTGACAATAGGAGCAAGGCAGGGAATTCTTCTACGAGTTTTTCCTTCCTCTTCCTATTTTTCATTGTTGGTTATGACTTTTAGTATTGTAGTTTTACATACTATTATGAATAGCTAATTTGTTATCTAGGGTTTTGATGGAACCTTTTGAAGGATAAATTCTTGTTATGTTTTTATATAACTTAGCCGTAGTATTTTCTCTATTTGTTCAACTATATTATTCTTGTGGTTGTTTGAAGGGCCCTCAATTAGCTGTGCCTGTTTAGTATGTATTACTCAGGGGAGAGTACATATTTAGGTAGTTGTTGAACAACATCACTCCCGATGTATGTGAGGAATCAATAACCAAGGGTTTAAAGGTGGGATCAGGGATAACGAAACCTTGGGTGCGATCTAAGTGAGCTGTAATTAAAGCCAGCTAGCGTAACTTAGGAGTGTATGTTTAGTAAATTGTCATAATTACTCGGGAGATAATTACAACACGCAGAGCGCTCATGATCGGTAGAGAATACTTAGGTGAAATTATAGAAGACATAGTGGGAAGGATTCCGACAATTGGGGAAATCATAACTCTAGACCTCCTTAATCTTTTCTCCAACCTGTAGTATCTTTAGTGTTAATTTATTATTTTAATTTGTTAGTTAATTAGTTAAACACAAGAATCTTAATATCTATAAGTTAGGAATTCTTCAAGCTTGTCTTCTTGGTGATAGTGAACAATTGTAGCTAAGCCTTAATTCTCTGTGGGATTCGACTCCGGACTTGTAAACCGGATTATATTTTCACCGATCGCTTAGTCCTTTTTATAAGGCATAGTTGGGCATGATCAAATTTTGGCGCCGTTGTCGGGGAACTAACGGTGTAGTTTTAGCTGTATATATTGCTAGGTTTTGAGTTTGAACTTTTATTTTGTTTTGTTTTTTTTGTATTTTTTTTTATAAATGTTGATTTGAGAAACATGACATCTTGGAATTATGGGAATTTAGGTGTAGATAATTCTACTATTGATCTCCATACATATTGTGAAGGAAACTACCCGTGGCAAAATTTTCAAAACGTTCCTGAGGGCGAGTTATGTGCACCAAGTCAATCTTATTTGTGGAATATGTGTGATGTGTGTGGTGGTAAAAATGGTCACTTTTATGGTTGTGCTTATATTTCTTATCTTCCCCCAACCCCTTATTATGATGGTTCTACCTTTTCTTGTGAAGTTAACAGGAACAAAGAACCTGGGGATGCAGACCTGTAGGAGATCAAGGATATGTTAAAGTGCCTTCTGAAACAAAATAATGAAAGACAATTGCAGATAGAAAGGCAAGAGGCAACTATTTGCAAGTTGGAGGCTCAATTGAGTCAAGTGGTTGGAGCTTTTAATGCTCAACAAGACAATATTGAGGATAGTAGCCAAGAAAAGCATGAATTTGAGGTGTTAATTGGGGAGGTCAGAGTAGAACATCAACAACCTAGCCAACTACAATTTGAGGATGTCAATGTTGAAGAAGTGAGACTAGAGCCAGCAAGGACTTTGAGGATATAAATTTTATTGACTCTAGTATCATTGATGTTGAGGATGTTGAAAGTCCCGAAGTTCATGTGTTTGAGTGCATTGGTCCACACTCCAAGCATTTTTCCACATTATGTTTGGATGATGATATGGAAATAGAGTCATCCGAACCAATTGAAGAGTCAAGGAATGAGGAACAAGGTACATATATTCCGGAATTCTTCTTGCCGAAAAATCAGAATTACATACCTCATACAAAGGCCAAGGAGTGCAGAATACTATATTATTTCGCCAGTTAGATACGTTCCACCGCCCCATGAACATAATCATAAGCTTGAGTCAAAATTGGGGGTTCAATTCATAAGCTCGAGGTGGAGGCAAAAAGTGATTCGCGTCGTGCCGCGACGTTAAATCAAGCGCTTGTTGCGAGGCAACCCAGTTTTATTGCTTTCTTTTATTTTTTATTATTTTTTAATTGTATTATTTTTGTAGTGTCAATTTTTTTTCTAGGACTATGGAAAGCAAAGCTATTGGAAGGATGCAACAACAAACCAGATGGTTAGAACTAAGTGTTAGGTACCCGCACAAAGGACCAAGCTTGGGAGAAGTCTGAGTACCCCATGAGCTGTTAGTGCTTCGGCCTCTGGCCTACCAGGGAGATTCTTTTACCCTTTTATTAATTATCGTGTGCATTGGGGACAATGCACAATTTTAAGTGTGGGGTGAGGAGATTGTCTGGGTGACTTTCTATGCTATTTTAGTTGTGTTAGTTTAATTGAATATTTTTTTTTTAGAAAAACAAAAAAAAAAGTTTGGACTTTCCTAACGATGGATCTATTAGACAATTTTCTTGAGGGATTTAAGTCTAAAGAAAAAAGATAAAAAGATTTTCTTTTTTTAGGTAGTGTAGCAATTCCCCCTGGTTATTCTTTATGTCGCGGTTCTTTTCCAAGGGTTTTGTTTGAACCGGGTGTAGTTAGTTTTTTTAGGAATAGGAGCCATTGTGTTGTGTTTTGAATCGAAGCAATATCTCTTGACTTTGTTATGCCTTGAGAATAGTGAGTACTTTGGTTGTGACGCTTAGGCTCAGTTTTTGACTCTTGTATAAGTACCTTAAATTGTATGTTCTTAACTTTGCTTAACTGCTTTGACTAGAGTGACTTGATGAATCCAATCCTGAGTGAGTTATGTGCCATGTGTGTGAGAGGTTTGGGTGTTATTCTGTGCATTTCATTTGATGCCTAGAACTTGCCCCCTGTGTTTGCAAAGCGAAACAGTAGTTTTGTTCAGTCTTGGAAGTGATATAGGCGTTTCTTTGTTAAGCCAGATATGTATATTTTACCCGCCTAATTGTTATGTATCGTAGTTAACCCCTTTGAGCCTCTAATCTTGTTTCTTTGGCAACCACATTACAAGCCTTACCCATTTGTTTGAATTTAACCATCTATTTGAACCATTGTAACCTCTCATGAGCACTTGAATTATTATGAACTTTGTAAAAGTTAACGTGTGGTGTGGTTGGTTTGGCTTTTGAGTGGAACTAATGAAATAAGGAGAAAGGTGCATTATGTTGAAAAAAAAAAGTAAGAGCCACTTGAATTGAAAAAAAAAATTAAGAAAAAAAATAGTTGTATTGATGTGAAGAATATTCCTTGTGGTGGTGGCTTTTGATGTAATTGTGCTTAAAGAAGTGTGGAGTTAATATATATTGATTTGAAGGTGGAGTTTTGTTTTGACATAAGTATGGTGTTTGAATGTTAAAGTATATGTATTAAAGTTCTTAGGGAGGTGTAGTCACTCTTATATCTAAATGCATCCTACCCGTCCCGTAGCCTACATTACAACCAAATAAAGTTCTACTTGATCCTAGACTGGATGAGCTCGATTAGTAGACTAATACACTACGGGCAAGCCTATGGTGCATCTTTTGTAGCATATGAATGTTATTTCTGATAGTGAGTGAATTCTTTCTATCTTGAGTTCCTAATTATTTTTAAATTTTATTGTGTGTGGAGCTACTCTCATTTGTTGTGTGAGGGCATGATTAATGATGGAAAGGTAATGTCATTGACCTCTATGTTAGAGTAAGTGAGTGAGTTGTGAATAATGCATGTTGCTCGGGAGTCAAATCTTGAGGTGAAGATGTTACACCTTTGTGCTTAGTATATTTTAAATATTCTTGGTGTGACGAGTTAAGAGAATTGCTTAAAAAGGTTGTGTCCATAAGTGTGCTTGATTGCTCGAGGACGAGCAAATGTTTAAGTGTGGGGTATTGATGTGTGGCTATAATTCATGGTTTTTGCATATTATATGCCTTGCATTTTACATGCTTTAATGTTAAAATACACTTTGTTTGAGCGTAATGGAGGCTATTTTATGTGTAGGTGCATCAGAAATGAAAGTAGAGCTAAAGGGATGCTTAAATGTCGAAAGGACGCTTGAGAACGGTGAAAAGTAGAAGTCGGGCAAAAGTCAACTAACCAGGCTTTATCCAGGTGAGGCCATCTTAAAGCTAGGCCTAACCAGGTTTTATCCAGGTGAGGCCAGCTTAAAGCCAGGCCTAACTAGGTTTTATCCAGGCGAGGCCAGCTTAAAGTCAGGCCTACGCTGGCGTTATCCAGGCGACGCCAGCCCTAAGGCCAGGCCCAGTCCAAGTTTTGAAGGTTTTAAGTGTTTCCCGGTTTGACTAGAAGTTAACCTATACGTTTAGGGCTTGTCCCAAACATATAAAAAGACATAAAAACGTCACTTTTGAGATAAAACAAAAAGACAGACCGAGAAGGAGAGATCGGGGTTGGACAGATTTGAGACACATATTCGACCTAAGGAGGCAGAGGCATAATATGAGCTAGGCGGGGAATTCTTCTACGAGTTTTTCCTTCCTATTCCTATTTTTCATTGTTGGTTATGACTTTTAGTATTATAGTTTTACATACTATTATGAATAGCTAATTTGTTATCTAGGGTTTTGATGGAACCTTTTGAAGGATAAATTCATGTTATGTTTTTATATAATTGAGTCGTAGTATTTTCTCTATTTGTTCAACTATATTATTCTTGTGGTTGATTGAAGGGCCCTCAATTAGTTGTGCCTATTTAGTATGTATTACTCGGGAGAGAGTGCATATTTAGGTAGTTGTTGAACAACATCACTCCCGACGTATGTGAGGAATCAATAACCAAGGGTTTAGAGGTGGGATTAGGGAAAACGAAACCTTGGGTGCGATCTAAGTGAGCTGTAATTAAAGCCAGCTAGCGTAACTCGGGAGAGTATGTCTAGTAAATTGTCGTAATTACTCGAGAGAGAATTACAACACGCAGAGCGCTCATGATCGGTAGAGAATACTTAGGCGAAATTATAAAAGACATAGCGGGAAGGATTCCGAAAATTTTGGAAATATAACTCTAGACCTCCTTAATCTTTTCTCCAACTTGTAGTATCTTTAGTGTTAATTTATTATTTTAATTTGTTAGTTAATTAGTTAAACACAAGAATCTTAATATCTATAAGTTAGGAATTGTTCAAACTTGTCTTCCTGGTGATAGTGAACAGTTGTAGCTAAGCCTTAGTTCTCTGTGGGATTCGACTCCGGACTTGTAAATCGGATTATATTTGCAAAGACCGCTTAGTCCTTTTTATAAGGCATAGTTGGGCGTGGTCAGTAGTACTTTTTTATTTGGCGGCCTCGTGCTAAACAATTTAACTCATTTATATAAGGAAAAAGCTAAATATATCCCTCTACTTTGATATATTATTCATGTTTATCCTCCGTTATCCTATCGGGTCAAATCTACCCTCACTGTTAGCAATGTTTTCAAATTTACCCTTTAGTCTAACGGAAAGCCCCAAAATCCCAAATTCCTTCTATTTATTATAATTTTTTCTCACAAATTACTTATCCCTTACATGTGCTCTAACAGAGTAGAAAATATCCTCGACAAGTTGAATTCTTGTTCCACTTGATTATTTAGAGCATAAAGACTTTCCAAACTCACCACCTCCAGGCATGAGAACACTAGTAAATATTCCTTTGAAAGGATTTCTGAAGCTGGACATAAATTTAAACAAATTATTTAATGTAGGATTTCTCATACAATACTAAAAAAATTATATGTAACAAATTTCATGCAGAAGTGCTTGTGCAAGCAAAATTTCCATCAAATGACACGCCAAATCCAAATTCGAAAGGGAATGCATTTACATGGATACCTACGACCTTGTTATGCATGTAGTCCTTAAAAAATAGTAAATATTAGTAACAACTTCATAAGCAAATGCATTTTCGACCACCTGAAGAATCATATAAATCTCTTCCAAATTATCTACGATATTTCACTCATCATCATTCTATTGGAGACATACCCATAAACTGTGAATTCTGCCTTTTATTTATGGTTTGAGCATAACTAAAGACAAGGGAAATAATTATGCAGTAATTCCACACTCCCATTTTTATAATATGGACTTTTTTTCTTCTCTGGTGGATCACACGAAGGAGATGACTAATTTTGTGAGGAAGAATTGCAGTAAATAGAAGGGAATTGGGGCTTTCCGTTAGGTTAGAAGATAAATTTAAAAACTTTGCTAACGGTGAGGGTAGATTTGACCCAATAGTATTACGGAGGGTAAATATGAACAATATAGCAAAGTAGAGGGATATATTTGGCCCTTTTTCCTTTATCTAACGAAGTCAGCGCCCAGTTTACAACAAGTTGCTGAAAAAAATTAAAAATACGGCTATTTTATTGTCAAATTTTTTCATGATCTCTTTCAAATACAGTCAAATTTCTCTATAAGAACTAATATATATAATAATACTTTATTATAAAAATTAAGTTTTTGAATTAATTTTTATATTATATCTATCTCTATAACAACTTTTTAACTATAACAACATGTATCTTTATAAGAATGTATTTTTTGTAAAATTACCCCTATATAAATAGACTCTAAAACCACCAATAATAGGTCTAGAGATTTTGACCAAATATTTTAAAACTTTAATGGACCACTTATGACGAAAAATATAATGTTAGTATATACTTTTATAATTAAATTTTTTATTTCATTGAAAAATCTGCATACATTTTTTTATTCTACTGGACAAAAGTTCTCCATCCCTAACTTGTTTGGGATTGATGCATAATTGTTGCTAGACCAAAGCTTTCCATCTTGTGTAAAGTTTTAGATTCGAAGAATACGTACTAAAGTTTAATTAAGTTTCCATTGGATAATTTTTGTCTATACAATTAAATATTATTTAAACGTCAAATATTCGTCTAGGTGCATAACAACCAATCACTAAAAATACAAAAAAATATGAGAACAAATGTGCTATCCTTGTTATTATCTTTAAGTTCAGCAATTAGCTCTAGGTAAGTAATAAGACATTTTCAATAATTAAATTTATTCCTTTATATTTATTTTTTATGTCGATGGGTTAATACTTGCTGGTGGTGGACAAATTCTTTATCAACAGTCATGTGAGCGTAGAACATTTTTATTTTTATATTTATGAGCATTTTAACTAAGAATATATATTACGGTCTATGACTCTATACACTAGTTAATACTCCCTCCGTTTCATATTGTTTGAGGTAGTTTGACTCGGCACGGAGTTTAAGAAAAAAGAATAAGACTTTTAAAAGTTGTGGTCTTAAAAGTTTAAGGGGTAAAAAGTTTGTGGGGCCATGCCATTTGTGTGGCTATAAAAGCTTCTCATTAAGGGCAAAAAGGGTAAAATGAAGAGTTTAAAGTTGAATTATTTCCAAATTTAGAAATGTGTCATTTATTTTGGAACAGACTAAAAAGGAAAGTACCTCATTTAATATGAAACGGAGGGAGTATTGATTACTGTATCGAATAAGTCAAAACCGAATAGAGAAAACCCGAACCATACCGAATTTAATTAGGTACGATATTGATATAGCATTTTAGGAAATCGAATACCGAAAATGCCGAATCGAAATGTATAAATACTGTACCCTATCGACCGATGAACACCCCTACATGGAGCTTAACTTTTATATATCGTTAATTTAAATTTATTTTTGTAACAATAATAACATATGCGAGATTTTAGAGAATATAATCCATATAATATCCTAAATTTATTTAGTGAAGCGGATTCATGTGAACCCTCTTGATCTTATGTGGATCTGCCCCTTGTAATGCTATTTGTGCTACGACAAGGCACTTTGATTCACTATGTTAAATGATGAAAATCTGCTCTTATTTAAAACTTACGAGTTTGCGATTCTAGTCCTTTAAGTTACTAAATTTTAAATTGATAGTTTATTTCTTAGTCACTATTGCGTGCTATGCCGCGTTACTGCCAAAGTTAACGTGCAAGAGCGGACTTGTATTTTTTCCAGTTTGTGCTCTATAGTTGTCAATCAATCCAGCGGCTAACCTCACGATCAGCTCGAGTCAGTACCAAAATCTACACAGGAGTGCAGAGTTCAGTATCAGTATAACCGACCCCATGTACTGGTAAGTGTCGAGCCTAACCTCGGCGAAGTAGTGACGAGGCTATGACAAGACACCTATAGATAAACCTGTGCAATTTAACAGTATATGTACAAAGATAACGACAAGTAAAAGCTAGACAAGTAATATCGGGAGGGGGACTTGACGAAGGGATCACAAGATAAAGAATGACAACAGTAATAAGAGTTTGATCAACCAATATACCTTGAACAAATAAGAACAAGTAAACAGAGTAAAGGAAAATGTACGGCATGACCCATCATGCTTTTACTCTCAACCTCACCATATGAAGCAATAGAAACGACACGACATCACCCTTCGTGCATTAACTATCTCATAACATGGCACAACATCACTCTTCGTGCATTAACACTCACAATATGGCACGACATCACCCTTCGAGCATTATCACTCACAATATGACACGGCATCACCTTTCGTGCATTAACACTCATAATATGGCACGACATCACTCTTCGTGCGTTATCACTCACAATATGACACGGCATCACCTTTCGTGCATTAACACTCATAATATGGCACGACATCACTCTTCGTGCGTTATCACTCACAATATGACACAGCATTACCCTTCGTGCATTAGCCCTCTCCCTCACCATAAAGCAATGAACAATGACAATAGGGAGATAGAAATAACAAGAACAAGTCATACTTCAACATTGGGTTCCACAATACCAACCCCAACTTTGAATCAGTACTCAATTATTACCAAAGTCCGTAAACATGATAAGACGATCAACTTAATGATTAACTAGTCTAAGCATGAATAATATGATCAAGGAAAGAAACAATTACAAGAATAAGACCCACCAGCATGCTATAACCCGACAACAACGCATAGGTACTCGTCACCTCACCTATACATTGTTCCTAACATCTAAACATGTAACAAATAGACAAATAAGTCCTAATCCCTCAAGTCAATGTTAACCACGACACTTACCTCACTCCAACGGCCAAACTCAAAGCTCAACCACGACTTTTTCTTTCAAACAAGCCTCCGAACCAATAGAATCTAGCAAATTACCAACCAAACAATTCAAATTAAGCCTTAGGAACTACCCATGATTGCAAAGAACTCAATTTTGGTCATTAATAAACAAAAACACTTTTTTCTCTCTCTAGAATGAAATTCTCTCTCAGTGACAGCTGATATGACGAGGAAATCAAAGACTGGAGGAGGAAGGAAACAGAGTCAAGAGTGCATGCTACATATTTCCTCCATTCGAATTGGAGTTCCGAATTCGGCGGATGCATAGAAAACTCGAAACATCAATGTTTTACAAGGAATTATGCCTTTAGATCTGCATAAAAGTTCAACATATATTGCTACAAAGGAAACACCGGAGAAGGCACTAATAGGGGATGGTAAGGAACACAATTCGTTAGGAAAGCAATCATGGGCTGATATGGAGGAGAATGAGTTAGAATGTGGTGAAATTCTAGGGGTAGAACAATACCTAGAACCTAAAATGAAGTTACGGAGTCAAATTGTGACCAATAGCCCTGTTATGGAAGGTCTTGATTTGAAATCAGAGGAAACAAAGAAGCAAAATGTCAAAATTACGATGGAGGATATCAAGGATGAAGTGGAATATTGGAACAATGCTGTCATTTGCTATGTATTGGGGCCTAATCCCCCACCGGCAGTTATGAATGGATATTTTCACAGAATTTGGGGGAAAATAGGAATTGACAAAGTTGCGCAAGTCAACAGAGGTGTATTTCTGGTACGATTTACACAAACGGAAAGTAGGGTGAAGGTTGTAGAAGATGGAGTCCAGATGTTTGATAAAAAGCCAGTTATTGTAAAGCCTTGGTCTCCTGATATAGATACAAGGAAGGAAACTTTCAATAAAATGTCGATATGGATTAGACTACCAGGACTTGACATTAAGTACTGGGGTAAGAATGCACTTACAAAAATTGCAGGGCTAGTTGGTAATCCTTTGAAGGCTGATAGAGCTACAACATGGAAGGAGAGGATGACATTTGCTATGGTGTTTGTGGAGGTTGAACTAGACCAGCCTTACCCACAGAGTGTAATGTTTGAGAATGAAGTTGGCAAAATAATTGAACAAAGAGTGCACTATGAATGGAAACCTATACTATGTCAGGAATGTAACCATTATGGACATGAAAAGCAGGATTGCAGGAAATACATCCAGGCAGAAAAGCGGAAGGCAAACATAAAATGGGGAGGAGACAGACCAAAGTAAGGTAGCTAATTAGAATAAAGGGAAACTACAAGTTGTGGGACAGAATAATAAAGGGGGCAGGGAAAATGTTAATGCAGGACAACAGAGTTTGGCTCCTGGTGCATATGTACAGAAAGGGAATAGTGTGAAAATAAGCAGTCCACAAAGAGTCAAGGGTGGTCCTAGTTCTACACTAAATTTATTGAATTCATTTGGGGCATTGGGGGAGGCCAGTAACATGGTGATGATAGAGCAAGGGGAAATTACTACAAATCACAAGAAACAAAGTGATAAAGGTGACCCTAAACATGGGAAGGGTGGGGGACTCCCCCCAGCTAATGGATAGTATAGGGTTCTGGAACACCTGGGACTTAATAGGCTAACGAAACAGAGGGATGTGAATCTGTTTCTACATCAATGTAAGGTTAGTCTGTTTGGTCTCCTGGAAACTAAGATTAAGAGAAGTAATGCTCACAAAGCTTCTCTTAATCTATGTAGAGGTTGGTCACTTACAAATAACTTGGGAGCTCATCCCGGGGGTAGAATATGGGTGGTTTGGAAGCCAACAATCATGCAGGTTCAGATAGAGTATGTGTCTGCACAAATGATTCACTGTGCCGTACTTCACAGGGGGACTGGAATGAAATACAATGTTACGTTTGTATATGGATTCAATGATCCAGCTATCAAAAGACCATTGTGGCAGGAGGTGAGGAAAAAAATGGGTATGTAGCTGGACCTTGGGCAATTATGGGGGATTTTAACAGTGTCCTTCATAAAGAGGATAGAATTGGGAGACCTGTAACATTGTCTGAAATCAAAGATTTCAGAGAATGTGTTGCTGAATGTGGACTGCAGGAAATGAGATCCTCAGGGGAATATTTCACATGGAACAAAAACAAGAAAGGGAGGAAAGAGTGTATAGCAGAATAGATAAAGTGGTAGTGAACACAGAATGGATAACTGCACTACCAAGTTCAGAGATGCATTACATGAATGAGGAGCTATATGATCATTGCCTAGCCATAATAAACTGGGAAAATGGCAAATACAAAAGCAGAAGACTATTTAAATACAACAATATGTGGACAATGGCACCTGACTTCAAGGAAAAAGTAAAGAAGAGCTGGGACGAGGAGATAACTGGGGACAGGTTATTTCAAGTGGTAGGGAAAATGAACAGACTAAAGGCAGTATTACTTAAATTGAACAAGGAAAGATTCTCAGATGTTGAAAGGAAGGCTGATCAAGAAATGGAGGAATTGAAGCAATGCCAACTAGTGTTACAAGGAGACCCTAGAAACAAAGCTCTAATTGAGAAAGAAATAAAGCTAGCCAAGGAGTGCAGAATATGCGGAGAAGCAAGGAACCAGTTCTTAAAACAGAAAAGCAAAGTACAATGGTTAACTCAAGGTGATCAAAATACTCTTTCATAGTGCAATAAGGGAGAGAAGGAATCAAAAAAAGATATTTTCAGTTATTGATTCACAGGTGGAAACAAAAAAAGATTTAGAGGAAATAGCACAAGCTTTTATAGTGTAACGACCCGATCGGTCATTTTGAGCACTAGCGTGTCGTTCAACAGTTTGAGGCCATGAGCAGCTTCATTTCAGGTATTATGACTTGTACGCATGGTCGAAATTGAATTCCGGGAAGTTCGGAGTTGATTTGGAAAGAGAATTCTCATTTCTGAAGCTTTAATTTGAAAGAATCGACTAAGATTGGATTTTTGAGTAAACGACCTCAAAATTGAGAGTAGAAGGTTCTAGCAGAATCGTATGATGATTTTGGACTTGGGCGTATGTCTGGATCGGGTTTTGGAAGACCCGAGAACGTTTCGGCACCTAATGTGGAAGTTAGCATTTTGGAGGAATTTCATAAGTTTGGGTTGAAGTGCATTTCAGTGTTATCAATGTCCGTTTGGGATTCCGAGTCTAGGAATAGCTCCGTATGATAATTCTGCTGTCGGGAGCGCGATCGGAAGTGAATTCGGATGTCCGTGGGTCATTTCAGAGTCATTTGGCTAAAGGTAGAAATATGAAGGTTTCTGAGAAGTTTGACCGGGAGTGGACCTTTTGATATCGGGGTCAGATTCTGATTCCGGAAGTTGGAGTAGGTCCGTAAGGTCGAATATGACTTGTGTGAAAAATTTGAGGTCACTCGGAGGTGATTTGATAGGTTCCGGCATCGAATGTTAAAGTTTGAATTTCTCAAGTTCATCAAGTTTGATTTGGGGTGTGATTCGTAATTTTTGCGTTGTTTGATGCGATTTGAGGCCTCGAGCAAGTCCATAATGTGTTTTGGGACTGGTTGGTGTGATTGGACGGGGTCCCGGGGGCATCGGGTGTGTTTCGGGGTGGTTTCGGATCGAATTTGGATAAAAAGCTGATGATGATTGCTGGTATCTGGTTTCCTTCTTTGCGAACGTGAAGGGAGTCCCGCGTTCGGAAGAGGAAGGTGGGAGGCTTCTAGATTTGGCCTTCGCGAACGCGTAGTGGAGGTCACGAATGCGAAGGGGTGGGCTGAGTTGTCTACGCGAACACGAATGGGCGATCGCGAACGCGCTGAAGAAAAGAGGGGAGCTGGGCCTGAGGTCGTTGGCCTACGCGAACGCGAGGCCTGGTACACGAACGCGTAGGGTCTGAGAAGCTGACCTTCACGAATTCGAGCACCGCGCCGCGAACGCGATGAAGAAATTCGGGGCTGAAGCAGGTTGTGCTTCGCGAACGCGAGGTCATTTCCGCGTTCGCGAAGAAGGGCGGACCTGGGCAGGGCAGAATGTTTAAAACGGGGTTTGAGTTCATTTCACCCATTTTTCACTCAGCTTGGGGGATTTTTGGAGCTTTTGAAGAGGGGCTTCGTCATATACTATGAGGTAAGTGATTTCTTCTTGTTATGGGTTAAATACATGGTTTATACACGGATTTAAGCATGGAAATTAGTGGAAAACTTGGGGTTGAGGGGAAAACCTAGAAATTTGGTATTTTTGGATTTTGACCGCGAATTTGGGCATGAAATTAAGAGTAAATTATATATTTGAGTTCGTGAGGTTGTGGGTAAAGTTTATCTTCAAAAAATTTCGGAATCCGGGCACGTGGGCCCGAGGGCAATTTTGTCAACTTTCCGATCGGGGTTAGGAATTGCTATAAATTGGATTATAATGAGTAGTTGATCTCATATTAATGGGTTTACATAAATATTGGCTAGTGTTGGAGCATTTTGCATCGATTTGAGTCTTCGGAAGGGCGTGGATTGCCAGTTATGGAACTTCGGAGCGAGGTGAGTATCCTTTCTAAACTTGTAAGAGGGAATTGTCCCCATAGGTGATTTAATTGGTTATGTGCTCCTATTTGTGGGGGCTACGTACGTACGAGGTGACGAGAGTCCGTGCACAACTACTATTATGTTTATGTCCGGGTAGTCTAGGACCCAAAAGCATGCTATACTTGGAATAATTGTAATCTTATTGACCGTTTGACTTGCTTAGATCACACATCGAATGAGTAAATGAATTCCTAAATAGATTAAACTTCATTTTCTGGACTTGTAAATGAGAAGTTTTCACCTCCTTGAATAATCTCTTCCCTGACGAAGTCTTGATTGACTGTTAAAAACGTGTGCTTTTATGTGTACCTGCGTCGCATGTATGATTCGCGAGCAGGGTGATTGTTTATCTATATTTGACCGCGTCGCATGTATGATTCGCGAGCGGGGTAATAGATGCATCTATGGTTCGCTCCATTCGACCCTCTGGCAGTGCACAGTTTAAATATTATTGGATTGGGCTGTACGTCCTCGGCATGAATTGCGCATGCTTGTATTTCTTGCCTTGAACTTTATTGAAGTTGATATTGCTTCTTCCCGGCTTGAGAATATATGTATAATTGATGAAAAAGGAAATTGGAAATTTTTATAATAAAGAAGGAATTGTTTACTTGCTTCACTCTATTGAATTACATTCATGTTCATGTAAACCCTCGACTTGTTATATTACTGATGTATCATCATTGGACCACTAGTAAGTGTCGAAGTCAACCTCTCGTCTCTACTTCTTTGAGATTAGGCGGGATACTTACTGAGTACACGTTATTTTCGTACTCATACTACACTTGCTGTGCATTTTGTTGCACAAGTTCAGGTGTGGCTAGCGGCTTAGTGGCATAGCGGCTTGGTTGGTACGGAGACATAGGTGAGCTGCATTTATCGAGACGACCCGCAGCCCGCAGAGTCTCCTTCAGAGTATTGTGCTGTATTTTCATTTCTGTCCACCTTGTATTCCGGACAGTTACTGTATTTTATTTTATTCCCTAGTAACTGCTCATGCACTTGTGACACCGGGTTCTGGGATGATTATGGGGTATTTTGTATTGATCTCTTGACTTTCATATTTAATTTGAAAAGAGTATCTTTTACTAGTGAAATTGAAGGAAAATCAGAGTTTTCACAATTATTTAAATGAGAATTTAATTAAGTATTTTTGGTTGGCTTGCCTCACAACGGTGTCCGCCGCCATCACGACCCATAGTGGATTTTGGGTCGTGACAACATGGTATCAGAGCACTAGGTTCCCGTAGGTCTCATGAGTCATGAGCAAGTCTATTAGAGTCTCGCAGATCGGTACAGAGACGTCTGTACTTATCTTTGGGAGGCTACAGGGCTGTTAGGAGCACTTCCCTTCTTGATTTCCTCATCATGCGATTTGATTCCTTTGAGACTTATGCCTTTATTTCCTTCCTATTCAATCTTATATGATGTGGAGCGCTTATTATAAATCAAGAATTGGGAAATTTTAAAGGTACTACAGAGGTGGTGCGGGATGCTTCTCCCGGTGTAGCTAATTTGACTATTGTCGTCGCTTTGTGGAATGATATTCTATCATTTCAGCTCAGTAGTCGTACTTCTGAGGGCTCTGAGGCTAGGCACCAGTTGCCATGATGCTTATCAATGGTTGTCGCACAGTATTGATATGATGGTAGGATGCTTGCCTACGTGTCGGGGCATTGAATGACTTGAAGGGAGGTTTACTTAGTGCATGATTTAGAGATTCGGTATTTTATTCCCGGCGGGGGAAAAGCAATCGGGCTAAGAATGTTCAGATTTGGGTTGATGGAGTAACGAGGCTTGGTATTTGTGAGCGTGGTGGATTTTCATCTGTGATGAGGTGTCGTTGTCCTTGTTGAATGTACTAAGTTCCCCGGTGTTAAGACCTTCTACAATTCACCCTTGGGGCAGGATATTCTAAGATAGTATTGGAGAAACGGATGTCAGAGATCGCGGGGTGCGGTGGTTCAGGATTGAATGTGTATTTCTAATGTTGACGGCTCGAGAAAGATGATCTTTGGAAAGGTTTAAAAGCTAGTCGCGGTTTGTTGGTTCAAGTGCTACCGAAGTAGATTTTGATCTAAGGCATCAGCAGAGCAGCAAAGGATGAGGAAGGACGTGTGGGAAGTGTCATGCGGTGGTTAAACTTCTAGAAGGCCAGGTGTAAGAAGTTGAGGTCGAGTAGCTTCTTAAAGAAGTGAGTTTGCCCAAAGTGGGAGAGGGGCAGAGTAGCGTATGGGTCAGTGGCAGGATAACTACACACTCGGAGAAGAGGTCTAGAGTGATTTGGGATTCAGGGTGGTCAGTGACTGGGTCTACGGACTTAATTTGAAATATCGGCTATTATTCGGCGGGAGATTTGATATGACGGAAAGGAGCTACTTGATAAGAAGGAGGAAGCAACATAACTTTGAATTAGGAGATTGTCGCACATTTAGTTGATGTGCATGAGGAGTGAATGGACTTGTGCAGCTGGTGAATGAGCACGGGCTCAGGTGGGTTACCTCCTGTGAGCAGATCAACGGTCGCGTGGTTGGCGAAGCTTCAGCGAAGAATCCTAGTGGCTATCTGGTAAAACAGTCGGACATGTGAATATGGTTAATGATTCAGAGTATTCATAAATGATTTTACAGAAAGATTTCGAGGAGCTTGGCGGGTTGGTTGTGTTAGATCATGTCAACAATGAAGAAAGAATCTTGTTGGATTCCAGAGTTGCGTAATGGTGGCTTCAAGCTAAGTGGGAGAGTCCCACCGTCTACGATTGGGTTGTATGATTATCTTCTTGTGAAGTTCGGGTTATCGACGTAATGGTAAGTTTGTTCGGCTAAGGAAAGAGATCATCAGTAGTAATTTGAGCAAAGGAATTGAAGAATGTGTTCTATAATTGGCATCATCGATTCATGTTCGAGCTTTGGGAAGGCTCAGGAATTATGCTTCGCGTAGAAGTGAGTTGCAAGGAAGGTATGAGGTGGTTCGTGGGATTCGAGACAGCATGGTCTCATGTTACAAGGCCACTCGGGATGAGTGCGGGTTGAGTGTGTTATGTGTTGAAGGAAGTTATTATTGTTATAAGGCAATTAAGGGTAAATTGGAAGAGGTTGGATTGGTTAGCCATGATTGAATTGGCATATTGGTGGCAGCGATCAGTTCCTTCAGCGTGATTAAGTTATGCAAGTGATTTGTGATGGTACATGTGAGGCTTGTCGGCCGTCGTAATTGAATTTATTCGGAAGTATTCTAGTATTATGGCCTGCTATGTGTAGGCGGATCCCGGAAAGGGCTATGGTGATTTAGGCCACTACTTGAAGAATTGCATCTCTACGATTGTGAGAATTCACTCGTGTGTTGCTATGGTTCTCTTGGAATGAGTTAAGTAAAAAGCTTCCATGTGAGGGAGTGTTTACCATGTTAGTGGTTCAGGAGTTGTGATGAAATTCTTGCACTATCGCATGCTGGCCTGTTAGGTGCAGTGAGCGGTGTGGAATTTGAAAGTGAGGATCAAGGTTGCAGTTTGGTGTTGACAAGGATGTCACGAGAACGGATGAGCATGAAAGGGTTTTTTGAATGATTAGAGTAACCTGACATTGTCTTCAGCGTCACCGGGGATCGGTGTTTTGTGAGAGAGGCTTTACATCCTGGTTATGGATTCTTGATTGCTTTTCAGCGTTAGTCTGGCCGGTAGCCTGGATGTGCAGGCTTGTTATCTGTTACGGAAGATCGTGGGAGCGTGTCCCACGGGAAGATTGTATATGTGTGGCATGTAGTCACTTGATTGATTGGAGAATGAAACCAAGTATGAAGATTGTGGCGATATGGTTAATTGAGGATTTATGCCTGGAGGGCACTCGGTTTATTGGGTTGTGGACCGTGGAGGATTACTTCGGTTATGATGGTTGTTCTTGTGTGTTATGGGAAAAAGGGGTTATTATTGACCTAGAAAAGATTATTAGCCTAGTTCGGTACGATCAGAATCGGCTTGAGGTCTGTGGATGGATTTAAATATGAATATGGGCTCTATATCGGGCCGAATGTGTTCGTTTCAGCATAGTTCTCCCTATGGAGGAGTATTCGGACGTTGGATGTTAATTCGTCGTCGGTTACTTCATGTAATGCTATATTGTGCCATGTGAGTTGCGAAATGGCTTGGTAAATTTCTTCTATGTTGAAGTTCCGCGTAGCGATGGTGTTATGTGACCAGGATGGCTCTTTAGTTCCGGAACATATATCGCACCTCAGTTGTGCTTGAGTGTGTTAGCTTATGGCGCTATATGTCCCCTCAGGGATGGTATTATGCACTTAGTGTGCTTGTGACCAATATTCGGTATGTTGTTGTAATGAGCAATTTAGCTCGATATGTATCTCCTTATGTGAATTTTATGTGTGGATCGGGTGGCACGCCGCCATGGATATGTTGTTTGGATTGGGTTGCACGCCGCAATAGTGTAATGATAATTATGGTCCCTTATATTCTATTCTATGTGATTTGTTTCCCATTTTCTGAGGAAAGTTCATGTTAGTTGCGTGATTTGAGTAGTCCCTTCCAGAGTTCATTTTCCTTATGTATCGCGTTCGAGTTGGTAGCCTATTGGCACGTTGCGGCATCATGTGAGACTTCTAGTCATATCATGGGTGACTTGTTGCCTGAGCAGTTCGTACTGGGTGAGACAAGGTTATTGGATCTAGGATCAGTTCAATCGGATTGTATGAAGTATATTAAAGAGCAAAGATCATTATTTGGTTCAGAATGAGGTAATGTCCTTGTCAGGAGTGTAGCCTCAATGATTTGTTGACCCGGCAGTTGGTTATGAATCTCTACATGTCTCTTCCGTCGTTGCAGTGTTGAAAGAGTTGGAACAAGACTTAAATGTATCATGAGGTGTAGTGTGAGCATCAGATTGGGGGAAAGTCGGCTATTATGGTCAGGAAATGTTATTATAGTCCTATGAATGACGTGGCGCATAGTGTGAATTCAGCAAAGATATGTAATCTTGTATCGGTGCATCATGTGGTGATTGATACGGTGTTCATATGTTGAAAGATGTTGAAACTGAGCTCTAAGGCTCATTTGTTTGAATAAAAGAGAATATCTTCGGATTTGCTCGAGCTAATGTGATCAACTGAGTTGTGGTAGCACGGGTAGGTGTACAAGGTGTTTAACTATGATTTCAGACAACTCCAGCGCAGTTCTTAGCACGTTCGAGGACGAACGTATGTTTAAGTGGGAGAGAATGTAACGACCCGACCGGTCGTTTTGAGCTCTAGCGCGTCGTTCAAGAGTTTGAGACCATGACCACATTCATTTCAAGTATTATGACTTGTACGCATGGTCGGAATTGAATTCCGGGAAGTTCGGAGTTGATTTGGAAAGAGAATTCTCATTTCGGAAGCTTTAAGTTGAAAGAATTGACTAAGATTGGATTTTTGAGAAAACGACCTCGGAATCGAGATTCGAAGGTTCCAGCAGGTTCGTATGATGATTTCGGACTTGGGCGTATGTCCGGATCGGGTTTTGGAAGACCCGGGAATGTTTCGGCAACTAATGTGGAAGTTAGCATTTTGGAGGAATTTCATAAGTTTGGGTTGAAGTGCATTTCAGTATTATCAATGTCCGTTTGGGATTCCGAGTCTGGGAATAGCTCCGTATGGTGATTCTGGTGTTGGGAGCGCGATCGGAAGTTAATTCGGAGGTCCGTGGGTCATTTTGGAGTCATTTTCGCTAAAGATAGAAATTTGAAGGTTTTTGAGAAGTTTGACCGGGAGTGGACCTTTTGATATCGGGGTCCGATTTCGATTCCAAAGTTGCAGTAGGTCCGTGAGGTCGAATATGACTTGTGTGCAAAATTTGAGGTCAATCGGATGTGATTTGATAGGTTCCGGCATCAAATGTTGAAGTTTGAATTTCTCAAGTTCATCAAGTTTGATTTGGGGTGTGATTCGTGATTTTAGCATTGTTTGATGTGATTTTAGGCCTCGAGCAAGTCCGTAATGTGTTTTCGGACTGATTGGCGTGATTGGACGGGGTCCCGGGGGCTTCGGGTGTGTTTCGGGGTGGTTTCAGATCGAATTTGGATAAAAAGCTGATGCTGATTGCTGGTATCTGGTTTCCTTCTTCGCGAACGCGAAAGGAGTCCCGCGTTCGCGAAGAGGAAGGTGGGAGGCTGCTGGATTTGGCCTTCGCCAGAGCTGTCACACCTCCTTTTTACACACCTACCCCGAAGGATAAAATGTATAAGGGAGTTTTTCCATTTAAAGTGACATTAGTCGAAATGAGATTATTTATTTGTTTTTAGAGTCGCCACTTGGGATAAGATTGACTTTTGGTGTCCCAAGTCACCGATTTAATTTGAATCCCAAATCGAGGAAATTTCGACTTCCCAATTGGAGTCTGCGAACCAGAAATTCTGAACAAGGAATTCTGTTGACCCGAGGGAAGGTGTTAGGCACCCCCGGATCCCGTGGTTCTAGCACGGTCGCTTAAATTATTATAATTGGTTAACAATATGATTTTAATACATATCATCCTATAGTGCAATTTTAGAATTGTTTACCGCTTTTAATTAATTTTTAGGAAAGTGAACGTCGTTTAAGAATATGTTTTCGGATCACGTCACATGAAATGCACCCGGATCCTCGACACATTCTTATTCAACGTTTTGGGACTTGGATTTGGGTTGCATGAAATGCACACCCGTATTTAAGAAGGTAGAATTATTAAAAAACGCGCCTAAAGAGACTAACGGGTTATTATCTTTGCGGGAGGCCGTGATATTTGCTAAACGGCACGTCCCAAATTATTCTTCTTAAACCAAGAGGTTGTATATATTTTAGTGTCATTTTTATGTCTGTTAATTCTACAACACACCAGTGTGTTACTGTACCCTAACTGAAGTAGGCGTAAATTAATCATAAAATTCCACCAACAATTTACATTTACTCAATTTAATAAGGCAGAATAGCCTAAATGGCACTTCTACTTGTCCCCCTTTGTCATCCCGGTCCCGATACTCTACAAAGTTTCATCTAGACACTCGTAATTTTCAAAACACATTACTTTAAACCCCTATGACCGTTGACCAAGCCTATGTGGCAACTTCATAACTGAGTTGGACACAATACGTGAATTTCACGCGCATAACGAGAGTAAACATAAAAAAGTTATACTAAAAATGATTAAAATAAGAAGAAAAAAATAAAAAGAAAGGTAAAAGCAAGAAAAAAATATAAGAAAATTTAAAATATCTCTGTTCTTTCTTCTTCCTTCTTTCCCCCAGCCCCACTCCCACCCCCACCCCCACCCCCACCCCCATTTCTTTTTCTCTTTCTATCCTTCCCCTTTCCCGTTCTTTCCCACCCATCTCCCATTTCTATTTATCTTTCTCTTTCTTCCCCTTCCCGTTCTCCCCTCCCTCCCCTCCCTCCCCCCCAACCACCTGCACCCCCCTTCCGTT
>NC_031999.1:43111150-43116341 GCF_001879085.1 Nicotiana attenuata
AAACCACTCGAACAAACTCATATTTTGAAGAGCGGAGATCCGAAACTTGAAAAGACGAAACAGATTTTTATATGTTCTATTTTATGGTTGCTCAAGCTTTTCTTAAAGGGCTGCTGGTTTTTGTTTCAGGTTGAAAAAGAAGCTTTCATGGTTAGTTTTTGAGCTGATTTTGTGAGTTTCTACACGGTTTGAGGGAATGGAGAAGAAGGGGAAAAGCTGCCCTCCCCCCTCTCGTTAGGGATTTGATGTATATGGAAAAATCTGATAATGTGTAGGGGGTGTTGTGTGGGGGAGTATTTTTGGGGAAGGTCTTATCTGGGGGAATATCTTGGGGGGAAATATTTTTGGGGGAAGGTCTTATGTGGGGAACATTTTGGGGAAGGTCTTATGTGGGGAATATTTTTTGGGGAAATATTTTTGGGGGGAAAGTCTCATGTGGGTGAAGGTTCTTCCAATTCTTCTTTTTTATTCCCAATTTTCTTTTTATATATCTCTCTCTTTTTTTTTTTAATTAAAAGCCCTAGAATTAAGAATCCTAAAAATATAGAATTATACTAATTATAAAAGCTACTTAATCCTAAATTAATAAAGGAAAAAGTGTAAAAATGAAGCATTTTTTGTGATTTTTGAATTTTTATAAAGCAAATAATTACTGATTAATTCTTAAAATGTAAAAACAAATCCTAAATGAAATGCATGATATTTTGGTATTTTCATGATTTTAACAAAACTTAAACATGCAAGAAAAATGCAATCAATTAATAAAAATCTATAAAAATTCCTAAAAATGGTAAATAATTAAGAAAAAATCTTTTTTTTTTCTTGGATTTTGTAGGAGTATTCCATATGCGGAAAAAATCACGTGCTTACAGCTGCCCCTCTTTGCTCGGAAACATGAAGAGTTTTCGGGCAAAGATAAAGTGAGCAATATGAGGGATTTTTGCCTGTTTGAAACTCCATGAGAAGCATTTTTGAAAAGAGCCTGACCGAATCCTGCTTCAAAGGTTGCCTACATATCCTTGGCTATAAAGGAATCAGGTCGGTGTAGTTCTGGAAGTTTTGGTAGCTGGGACTACCGGGAAGCTGTGATTTCACTCTGTTTCTGCTTGCTGAGCTCCTTACTACACCAAAAAGGAAAATCAAAGCTAAGCTAGCTATGCCTATCAACTATGAGTTACAAGATTCCTATCTATAAATCTCTTGAAACTTGATCTTGAGTCTTAGCTGATTTTGATGTGGACTCCGATCTGAATCTTGATGCTCGCAAGTTGTAGGTGTTGTTTCTTCATGCAGCATTGGGTCAAAACAGGGTCAACGGAGCTTGTGACTTCAATCAGATTTTGAGCAACCCGTGCCCTTGCTTGCTTCACATTTGAGTTCATCTTTTTGTTCCTTTCTTCTTTTCTTGATTCTGGATTGAGATTTATTCTATTGGTCATCTCACACCTTGTGTCTTGAGGTCGACCTGCTTAAGATACCAAAACAAACAAACGAACGAAATTTTCTGCCCCAGTTTTCACTAGGAAAATTTCGTGAGTTAGTTGTGACACATATCTAAGCAATCAAATCAGGAATGTGTAGAGAGATCCTCGGTTTTTTGGCCGGGATTCGGAAAGAAAAAGTTCCACAGGTTTTTTGGCCGGGAGATCCTCGGTTTTTGGCCGGGATTTGGAAAGAAAAAGCTCCACGGCTTTTTAGCCGGGATTTGGAAAGAAAAAGCTCCACGGTTTTTGGCCGGGAGATCCTCGGTTTTTTGGCCGGGATTTGGAAAGAAAAAGGTCCACGGTTTTTTGGCCGGGAGATCCTCGGTTTTTTGGCCGGGAGATCCTCAAGAACCACTGTTAGTGCAAAATTATGAGAGAGAGAGATAGAAAGGTAGTGGAAGATTGAAAGAAACTAGTTTAGAATCACTTACCAATGATTTGGAGAACAAAAGTTCTTTGGAAAATCGCCTCAAGGGTTTTTGAGTTTGAAAATTTGAAGAATGAACCAAAAATCCTGTCTAAGTCCCATTTTGATCAGGTGCAGATGTCTTATTTGCGACCTAAGGTACGCAAATGCAAACCCCGCAAAGCGCGAAGAAGCCATCGCAAATGCGAAGCTCTACACACTTCTGCTTCCTTTGCAAATGCGAATAGTGGTTCGAAATTACGATCAATTATCTTCGCAAATGCGACCAGTTGATCGCATTTGCGGTCACTGCCTCCCCCTGTCCCTCTTCGCAAATGCGAAGCTTTGTTCGCAAATACGAACTTTGGCCTTCTCCCAGCCACTCTTCACAAATGCGAGGAGTAGATTGCAAATGCGAACCCAACAGTGGTCGCAAATGCGAGGTCTGAAGTCTGCAACAAAAATCTAAACACCAGCAACATTTTCCAAGTCAAATTTCACTCTATAGCCTATCCGAAACTCACCTGATCAGCCATCAGGGCTCCAAACCAAACATGCACACAAGTCTAAAAACATCATACGAACTTGCTCGTGCGATCAAATCGCCAAAATAATACCTAAAACTACGAATGAACACCAAATCAAATGAAAATTTCAAGAAAACTTCGAAACTTCTATTTTTACAATCGGACGTCCGAATCATGTCAAACCAACTCCGTTTCTCACCAAATTTCACAGGCAAGTCATAAATATGGTATTGGACCTATACCGTGTTCCTGAACCAAAATACGGATACGATATCCAAAAAATCAAACATTGGTCAAACATTTTAATTCATATATTAGGCCTTTAACTTTCAAATGTCGACAAAGTCCGATATCTCGGGCTAGGGACTTTCGATTTCGATTGTGGGCATACGCCCGAGTCGCAAATCACTATACGGACCATCTGGGACCATCAAATACGAATCCGGTCCTGTTTACTAAAAATATTTATCGAAGTCAACTCAAATAAAGTTTTTAGGCAAAATTTCTTATTTTTATCAGTTTTTTAAGACTTCGAATCACAGAATTAGATTTCAAAACATGAGATGACCTATCGGGTCATCATACAAAGGTCAACTATTAACGGCATTAAAATACTACTTTTGGAGAAAATTTCATTTTCCAGCTAGCAAAGTACAGTCTATTCCGAATTATATACTCTTCATTATGTATTATCTTACCAGTTTGCTGAATTATTTTTATCAAATTGCCAATTAATGCATATTAATAGATTTCATAAAAATTACATAAGTGTTTGATTGTCTAAAATTTTTAATAGTTCTTCATATAAAAGTTTTAGTGAAATAATATTATATTATAATATTAAAGCATGTTTCACCTTTGACTTTCAATGCAATGCCCAATTTTATGTATGTTATTGGAAAATGACAGTCAACCGCTAAAATACGTATTAAATAAAATATTTAATCAATGACTCTTCCTTGCGTGAAAAAACATAAGAATAAATAAGTAATAACGCCGCATAACTGCAGCCAAGAGGCTCAAACGAGGGCTTTTTTTTTTCACGTGCTTAGCTATAAAGCATAAAGCATCCCACAGCCGCACCCAAGGGATCTACCGTAGATAGTCAACCCTAATACAAGCATTATTGGCTACTTTCACGACTCGAACACGTGACTGAATCATTAAGTTTAATATTATGATAAAGTAATGTTTGTCTCTTTTATTTTTCCAGAGATAGGGAGGTCATTTGTGGTTTAAAATTGAGGCTATATTCTAACTTAATCAATGAAGCTAAGTTACATGTGAAACATGGTTTAGAACTCTGAACTTCCTTAAAGCGTAACAAACATTTTATTTCATTCTTGAAACATTACATAGAGAATTAAAGAATCAAATGAATACAAAATACATGTAATAGGCTTTTGAATGATCAATTTAGGGAGCCGCAGACAGTTCTTATGATCCCATTTTGACCAGTTAGGGGACTAATATCTCCCATTCTAATCATAGCAGCAGCAAAATCAGAGGCAAATGCGCGAGGACTGTTACTATATTCAGAAACAATATCATCAGTAGATCCACCACTAAGAAGGACTTGATCTGATTGAAGAAGACCTTTTCTTTGCCTCAAGTTCTTGAAATAATTGTTATCCAATTGATTAGGTGTAACCAAATCAAGTGGAGCTAGGTTTCCATTTTGGTCTTCTTTAGGACATTGACGTCTTCTTGTGCTAGCAAATCCAGCATCAATGTCTGTTCCATTGCCATAAATCCTATCGCGAAAAAGGAAACATTGTGCTTGGCCTATTGAATGTGCTCCTACAATTAGAAAGTTTAAATCTTTAGAACTTCTTCTTAATTATCTGTACAAGTATATGATAAATATTTTATATATGTTCAATATATAATAACTTGATCAACTTTTACCTGATAAAGCAACCATATCCCTTGTGCTAAGGCCTTTGCTCGCAAAACTAGAAATAAGCCTATTAAGAGGATCAAATGGACCAGGAAGATCAGTTTCTGCAAGTGTATGACTTGCAGTTGTTGAATCTCTTCTTCCGAGTTTCACTGCCCATGATGGACCTCCAACCTAATTCCAAGTTATTAAGACAATGCTGGTTAGTTTCACAGTCTCTTGTAGAAATGCAGGGTATGGTTACATACAATAGACCCCTGTGGTCCGGCCCTTCCCTGGACCCTACGCATAGTGGGAGCTTAGTACACCGGACTGTTTTTTTTTTTTACGTTGTACAATACTTTCAATATAGCATAATTTTTTTTCTTCTTTTATAGTGTGAAGAAAATGAAAATCAAACTACGAATACTTACGAGAGTTGATGCATCTCTAGCGGCAACTGCAAGTATGTCTGCACATGATACAATTCCTGGACATGTTTTTTCAAGCTCTTGTTTTGCATCTTCTATAATACCATAGCCTCTAACTGACCCAAGATTTGGCAAGGCAGTCTTCTCACTAACAATAGTAGGAGTTTCATCAAGTAAGATAGAAGCATCACAACCCTATAGTTAAAACCACAAGTTAGTACATTTGTAATCAAGTTTATAATTTCAACTTGAAGTAAATAGAGCTACAAATATACTAATTAATGTGTATTTAACCAACCTGAACAAAGCAATCATGGAAATGAAGGCGAATGAGAGATGCAGCCATACGACGTTCACGTGACACTGCTTGTCTAACACTTGTACGAATGGTGTTGAGAGCATTAGGGCAAGTGCGATCATAGAATGTGGAAGAAAGTTGTGCATGGCATTGCATGCTAGAGAAT